>NW_027516386.1:0-60035 GCF_048772815.1 Callospermophilus lateralis | reverse complement strand
ATAGAGATAGAACTTAGAACTACTTCATTTTGTCAAGTTTCACGGAGCTAGCACAAACCGTGTTTGATTTAGAGTTTCGAGACATCTATCTATATAGCAGAAAACAGAGTGAAACTTAAAAATTCAAACTGTTACTGGAAACGAACGCTTGAACCTAGAAGAGTGAAAGTTGGGCAGCCAAGTGGGCTTAGTGAACTGATCATTACCACCAAGTATCATCAAGATTTGGTGAAAAAATGTTTGCTGAGATTTCAGCAAACTAGTAGTTTTTTGGAAGCTTGGCAACCCCTTTCAAATGAAAGTGTTTTTCGCCAGTCTCTGCATGGGGTACTTCAAGAGGAAACAAACCATAGAGATAGAACTTAGAACTACTTCATTTTGTCAAGTTTCAAGGAGCTAGCACAAACCGTGTTTGATTTAGAGTTTCAAACACATCTATCAATATAGCAGAAAACAGAGTGAAACCTAAAAATTCAAAGTGTTACTGGAAACGAACGCTTGAACCTAGAAGAGTGAAAATTGGGCAGCCAAGTGGGCTTAGTGAACTGATCATTACCACCAAGTATCATCAAGATTTGGTGAAAAAATGTTTGCTGAGATTTCAGCAAACGAGTAGTTTTTTGGAAGCTTGGCAACCCCTTTCAAACGAAAGTGTTCTTCGCCAGTCTCTGCATGGGGTACTTCAAGAGGAAACAAACCATAGAGGTAGAACTTAGAACTACTTCATTTTGTCAAGTTTCACGGAGCTAGCACAAACCGTGTTTGATTTAGAGTTTCAAACACATCTATCTATATAGCAGAAAACAGAGTGAAACCTAAAATTTCAAAGTGTTACTGGAAACGAACGCTTGAACCTAGAAGAGTGAAAATTGGGCAGCCAAGTGGGCTTAGTGAACTGATCATTACCACCAAGTATCATCAAGATTTGGTGAAAAAATGTTTGCTGAGATTTCAGCTAACAAGTAGTTTTTTGGAAGCTTGGCAACCCCTTTCAAACGAAAGTGTTCTTCGCCAGTCTCTGCATGGGGTACTTCAAGAGGAAACAAAGCATAGAGATAGAACTTAGAACTACTTCATTTTGTCAAGTTTCACGGAGCTAGCACAAACCGTGTTTGATTTAGAGTTTCAAAGACATCTATATATAGCAGAAAACAGAGTGAAACCTGAAAATTCAAACTGTTACTGGAAACGAACGCTTGAACCTAGAAGAGTGAAAGTTGTGCAGCCAAGTGGGATTAGTGAACTGATCATTACCACCAAGTATCATCAAGATTTGGTGAAAAAAGGTTTGCTGAGATTTCAGCAAACGAGTAGTTTTTTGGAAGCTTGGCAACCCCTTTCAAAGGAAAGTGTTCTTCGCCAGTCTCTGCATGGGGTACTTCAAGAGAAAACAAACCATAGAGATAGAACTTAGAACTACTTCATTTTGTCAAGTTTCAAGGAGCTAGCACAAACCGTGTTTGATTTAGAATTAAAAACACAGCTATCTATGTAGGAGAAAACAGAGTGAAACCTAAAAATTCAAACTGTTACTGGAAACGAATGCTTCAACCTAGAAGAATAAAAATTGGGCAGCCAAGTGGGATTAGTGAACTGATCATTACCACCAAGTATCATCAAGATTTGGTGAAAAAATGTTTGCTGAGATTTCAGCAAACTAGAAGTTTTTTGGAAGCTTGGCAACCCCTTTCAAACGAAAGTGTTTTTCGCCAGTCTCTGCATGGGGTACTTCAAGAGGAAACAAACCATAGAGATAGAACTTACAACTACTTCATTTTGTCAAGTTTCAAGGAGCTAGCACAAACCGTGTTTGATTTAGAGTTTCAAACACATCTATCTATATAGCAGAAAACAGAGTGAAACCTAAAAATTCAAACTGTTACTGGAAACGAACGCTTGAACCTAGAAGAGTGAAAATTGGGCAGCCAAGTGGGCTTAGTGAACTGATCATTACCACCAAGTATCATCAAGATTTGGTGAAAAAATGTTTGCTGAGATTTCAGCAAACGAGAAGTTTTTTGGAAGCTTGGCAACCCCTTTCAAACGAAAGTGTTCTTCGCCAGTCTCTGCATGGGGTACTTCAAGAGGAAACAAACCATAGAGATAGAACTTAGAACTACTTCATTTTGTCAAGTTTCACGGAGCTAGCACAAACCGTGTTTGATTTAGAGTTTCAAACACATCTATCTATATAGCAGAAAACAGAGTGAAACCTAAAAATTCAAACTGTTACTGGAAACGAACGCTTGAACCTAGAAGTGTGAAAGTTGGGCAGCCAAGTGGGATTAGTGAACTGATCATTACCACCAAGTATCATCAAGATTTGGTGAAAAAATGTTTGCTGAGATTTCAGCAAACTAGTAGTTTTTTGGAAGCTTGGCAACCCCTTTCAAACGAAAGTGTTTTTCGCCAGTCTCTGCATGGGGTACTTCAAGAGGAAACAAACCATAGAGATAGAACTTAGAACTACTTCATTTTGTCAAGTTTCAAGGAGCTAGCACAAACCGTGTTTGATTTAGAGTTTCAAACACATCTATCTATATAACAGAAAACAGAGTGAAACCTAAAAATTCAAACTGTTACTGGAAACGAACGCTTGAACCTAGAAGAGTGAAAGTTGGGCATCCAAGTGGGATTAGTGAACTGATCATTACCACCAAGTATCATCAAGATTTGGTGAAAAAATGTTTGCTGAGATTTCAGCAAACTAGTAGTTTTTTGGAAGCTTGGCAACCCCTTTCAAACGAAAGTGTTTTTCGCCAGTCTCTGCATGGGGTACTTCAAGAGGAAAAAAACCATAGAGGTAGAACAAACAACTACTTCATTTTGTCAAGTTTCAAGGAGCTAGCAAAAACCGTGTTTGATTTAGAGTTTCAAAGACATCTATCTATATAGCAGAAAACAGAGTGAAACCTAAAATTTCAAAGTGTTACTGGAAACGAACGCTTGAACCTAGAAGAGTAAAAATTGGGCAGCCAAGTGGGATTAGTGAACTGATCATTACCACCAAGTATCATCAAGATTTGGTGAAAAAATGTTTGCGGAGATTTCAGCAAACTAGTAGTTTTTTGGAAGCTTGGCAACCCCTTTCAAATGGAAGTGTTTTTCGCCAGTCTCTGCATGGGGTACTTCAAGAGGAAACAAACCATAGAGATAGAACTTAGAACTACTTCATTTGCTCAAGTTTCAAGGAGCTAGCACAAACCGTGTTTGAATTAGAGTTTCAAACACATCTATCTATATAGCAGAAAACAGAGTGAAACCTAAAAATTCAAAGAGTTACTGGAAACGAACGCTTGAACCTAGAAGAGTGAAAATTTTGCAGCCAAGTGGGCTTAGTGAACTGATCATTACCACCAAGTATCATCAAGATTTGGTGAAAAAATGTTTGCTGAGATTTCAGGAAACTAGTAGTTTTTTGGAAGCTTGGCAACCCCTTTCAAACGAAAGTGTTCTTCGCCAGTCTCTACATGGGGTACTTCAAGAGGAAACAAACCATAGAGATAGAACTTAGAACTACTTCATTTGGTCAAGTTTCAAGGAGCTAGCACAAACCGTGTTTGATTTAGAATTCCAAACACAGCTATCTATGTAGGAGAAAACAGAGTGAAACCTAAAAATTCAAACTGCTACTGGAAACGAATGCTTCAACCTAGAAGAATAAAAATTGGGCAGCCAAGTGGGATTAGTGAACTGATCATTACCACCAAGTATCATCAAGATTTGGTGGGCTGAGGATGTGGCTCAAGCGGTAGCGCGCTCGCCTGGCATGCGTGCGGCCCGGGTTCGATTCTCAGCACCACAAACAAACAAAGATGTTGTGCCTGCCGATAACTAAAAAATAAATATTAAAAAAATTCTCTCTCTCTCTCTCTCTCTCTCTCTCTCTCTCTCTCACACACACTCTCTCTTTAAAAAAAAAAGATTTGGTGAAAAAATATTTGCTGAGATTTCAGCAAACTAGTAGTTTTTTGGAAGCTTGGCAATCCCTTTCAAACGAAAGTGTTTTTCGCCAGTCTCTGCATGGGGTACTTCAAGAGGAAACAAACCATAGAGATAGAACTTACAACTACTTCATTTTGTCAAGTTTCAAGGAGATAGCACAAACCGTGTTTGATTTAGAGTTTCAAAGACATCTATCTATATAGCAGAAAACAGAGTGAAACCTAAAATTTCAAAGTGTTACTGGAAACGAACGCTTGAACCTAGAAGAGTAAAAATTGGGCAGCCAAGTGGGCTTAGTGAACTGATCATTACCACCAAGTATCATCAAGATTTGGTGAAAAAATGTTTGCTGAGATTTCAGCAAACTAGTAGTTTTTTGGAAGCTTGGCAACCCCTTTCAAACGAAAGTGTTTTTCGCCAGTCTCTGCATGGGGTACTTCAAGAGGAAACAAACCATAGAGATAGAACTTAGAACTACTTCATTTGGTCAAGTTTCAAGGAGCTAGCACAAACCGTGTTTGATTTAGAATTCCATACACAGCTATCTATGTAGGAGAAAACAGAGTGAAACCTAAAAATTCAAACTGTTACTGGAAACGAAAGCTTCAACCTAGAAGAATAAAATTTGGGCAGCCAAGTGGGATTAGTGAACTGATCATTACCACCAAGTATCATCAAGATTTGGTGAAAAAATGTTTGCTGAGATTTCAGCAAACTAGTAGTTTTTTGGAAGCTTGGCAACCCCTTTCAAACGGAAGTGTTTTTCGCCAGTCTCTGCATGGGGTACTTCAAGAGGAAACAAACAATAGAGATAGAACTTAGAACTACTTCATTTGGTCAAGTTTCAAGGAGCTAGCACAAACCGTGTTTGATTTAGAGTTTCAAACACATCTATCTATATAGCAGAAAACAGAGTGAAACCTAAAAATTCAAACAGTCACTGGAAACGAAAGCTTCAACCTAGAAGAATAAAATTTGGGAAGCCAAGTGGGCTTAGTGAACTGATCATTACCACCAAGTATCATCAAGATTTGGTGAAAAAATGTTTGCTGAGATTTCAGCAAACGAGTAGTTTTTTGGAAGCTTGGCAACCCCTTTCAAACGAAAGTGTTTTTCGCCAGTCTCTGCATGGGGTACTTCAAGAGGAAAAAAACCATAGAGATAGAACAAACAACTACTTCATTTTGTCAAGTTTCAAGGAGCTAGCAAAAACCGTGTTTGATTTAGAGTTTCAAAGACATCTATCTATATAGCAGAAAACAGAGTGAAACCTAAAATTTCAAAGTGTTACTGGAAACGAACGCTTGAACCTAGAAGAGTAAAAATTGGGCAGCCAAGTGGGATTAGTGAACTGATCATTACCACCAAGTATCATCAAGATTTGGTGAAAAAATGTTTGCGGAGATTTCAGCAAACTAGTAGTTTTTTGGAAGCTTGGCAACCCCTTTCAAACGGAAGTGTTTTTCGCCAGTCTCTGCATGGGGTACTTCAAGAGGAAACAAACCATAGAGATAGAACTTAGAACTACTTCATTTGCTCAAGTTTCAAGGAGCTAGCACAAACCGTGTTTGAATTAGAGTTTCAAACACATCTATCTATATAGCAGAAAACAGAGTTAAACCTAAAAATTCAAAGAGTTACTGGAAACGAACGCTTGAACCTAGAAGAGTGAAAATTGGGCAGCCAAGTGGGCTTAGTGAACTGATCATTACCACCAAGTATCATCAAGTTTTGGTGAAAAAATGTTTGCTGAGATTTCAGGAAACTAGTAGTTTTTTGGAAGCTTGGCAACCCCTTTCAAACGAAAGTGTTCTTCGCCAGTCTCTACATGGGGTACTTCAAGAGGAAACAAACCATAGAGATAGAACTTAGAACTACTTCATTTGGTCAAGTTTCAAGGAGCTAGCACAAACCGTGTTTGATTTAGAATTCCAAACACAGCTATCTATGTAGGAGAAAACAGAGTGAAACCTAAAAATTCAAACTGCTACTGGAAACGAATGCTTCAACCTAGAAGAATAAAAATTGGGCAGCCAAGTGGGATTAGTGAACTGATCATTACCACCAAGTATCATCAAGATTTGGTGGGCTGAGGATGTGGCTCAAGCGGTAGCGCGCTCGCCTGGCATGCGTGCGGCCCGGGTTCGATTCTCAGCACCACAAACAAACCAAGATGTTGTGCCTGCCGATAACTAAAAAATAAATATTAAAAAAAATTCTCTCTCTCTCTCTCTCTCTCTCTCTCTCTCTCTCTCTCTCTCACACACACACTCTCTCTTTAAAAAAAAAAAGATTTGGTGAAAAAATATTTGCTGAGATTTCAGCAAACTAGTAGTTTTTTGGAAGCTTGGCAATCCCTTTCAAACGAAAGTGTTTTTCGCCAGTCTCTGCATGGGGTACTTCAAGAGGAAACAAACCATAGAGATAGAACTTACAACTACTTCATTTTGTCAAGTTTCAAGGAGATAGCACAAACCGTGTTTGATTTAGAGTTTCAAAGACATCTATCTATATAGCAGAAAACAGAGTGAAACCTAAAATTTCAAAGTGTTACTGGAAACGAACGCTTGAACCTAGAAGAGTAAAAATTGGGCAGCCAAGTGGGCTTAGTGAACTGATCATTACCACCAAGTATCATCAAGTTTTGGTGAAAAAATGTTTGCTGAGATTTCAGCAAACTAGTAGTTTTTTGGAAGCTTGGCAACCCCTTTAAAACGAAAGTGATTTTCGCCAGTCTCTGCATGGGGTACTTCAAGAGGAAACAAACCATAGAGATAGAACTTAGAACTACTTCATTTGGTCAAGTTTCAAGGAGCTAGAACAAACCGTGTTTGATTTAGAGTTTCAAACACATCTATCTATATAACAGAAAACAGAGTGAAACCTAAAAATTCAAAGTGTTACTGGAAACGAACGCTTGAACCTAGAAGAGTGAAAGTTGGGCAGCCAAGTGGGATTAGTGAACTGATCATTACCACCAAGTATCATCAAGATTTGGTGAAAAAATGTTTGCTGAGATTTCAGCAAACTAGTAGTTTTTTGGAAGCTTGGCAACCCCTTTCAAACGAAAGTGTTCTTCGCCACTCTCTGCATGGGGTACTTCAAGAGGAAACAAACCACAGAGATAGAACTTAGAACTACTTCATTTTGTCAAGGTTCACGGAGCTAGCACAAACCGTGTTTGATTTAGAGTTTCAAACACATCTATCTATATAACAGAAAACAGAGTGAAACCTAAAAATTCAAACTGTTACTGGAAACGAACGCTTGAACCTAGAAGAGTGAAAGTTGGGCAGCCAAGTGGGATTAGTGAACTGATCATTACCACCAAGTATCATCAAGATTTGGTGAAAAAATGTTTGCTGAGATTTCAGCAAACCAGTAGTTTTTTGGAAGCTTGGCAACCCCTTTCAAACGAAAGTGTTCTTCGCCAGTCTCTGCATGGGGTACTTCAAGAGGAAACAAACCATAGAGATAGAACTTAGAACTACTTCATTTTGTCAAGTTTCACGGAGCTAGCACAAACCGTGTTTGATTTAGAGTTTCGAGACATCTATCTATATAGCAGAAAACAGAGTGAAACTTAAAAATTCAAACTGTTACTGGAAACGAACGCTTGAACCTAGAAGAGTGAAAGTTGGGCAGCCAAGTGGGCTTAGTGAACTGATCATTACCACCAAGTATCATCAAGATTTGGTGAAAAAATGTTTGCTGAGATTTCAGCAAACTAGTAGTTTTTTGGAAGCTTGGCAACCCCTTTCAAATGAAAGTGTTTTTCGCCAGTCTCTGCATGGGGTACTTCAAGAGGAAACAAACCATAGAGATAGAACTTAGAACTACTTCATTTTGTCAAGTTTCAAGGAGCTAGCACAAACCGTGTTTGATTTAGAGTTTCAAACACATCTATCAATATAGCAGAAAACAGAGTGAAACCTAAAAATTCAAAGTGTTACTGGAAACGAACGCTTGAACCTAGAAGAGTGAAAATTGGGCAGCCAAGTGGGCTTAGTGAACTGATCATTACCACCAAGTATCATCAAGATTTGGTGAAAAAATGTTTGCTGAGATTTCAGCAAACGAGAAGTTTTTTGGAAGCTTGGCAACCCCTTTCAAACGAAAGTGTTCTTCGCCAGTCTCTGCATGGGGTACTTCAAGAGGAAACAAACCATAGAGGTAGAACTTAGAACTACTTCATTTTGTCAAGTTTCACGGAGCTAGCACAAACCGTGTTTGATTTAGAGTTTCAAACACATCTATCTATATAGCAGAAAACAGAGTGAAACCTAAAATTTCAAAGTGTTACTGGAAACGAACGCTTGAACCTAGAAGAGTGAAAATTGGGCAGCCAAGTGGGCTTAGTGAACTGATCATTACCACCAAGTATCATCAAGATTTGGTGAAAAAATGTTTGCTGAGATTTCAGCTAACAAGTAGTTTTTTGGAAGCTTGGCAACCCCTTTCAAACGAAAGTGTTCTTCGCCAGTCTCTGCATGGGGTACTTCAAGAGGAAACAAAGCATAGAGATAGAACTTAGAACTACTTCATTTTGTCAAGTTTCACGGAGCTAGCACAAACCGTGTTTGATTTAGAGTTTCAAAGACATCTATATATAGCAGAAAACAGAGTGAAACCTGAAAATTCAAACTGTTACTGGAAACGAACGCTTGAACCTAGAAGAGTGAAAGTTGTGCAGCCAAGTGGGATTAGTGAACTGATCATTACCACCAAGTATCATCAAGATTTGGTGAAAAAAGGTTTGCTGAGATTTCAGCAAACGAGTAGTTTTTTGGAAGCTTGGCAACCCCTTTCAAAGGAAAGTGTTCTTCGCCAGTCTCTGCATGGGGTACTTCAAGAGAAAACAAACCATAGAGATAGAACTTAGAACTACTTCATTTTGTCAAGTTTCAAGGAGCTAGCACAAACCGTGTTTGATTTAGAATTAAAAACACAGCTATCTATGTAGGAGAAAACAGAGTGAAACCTAAAAATTCAAACTGTTACTGGAAACGAATGCTTCAACCTAGAAGAATAAAAATTGGGCAGCCAAGTGGGATTAGTGAACTGATCATTACCACCAAGTATCATCAAGATTTGGTGAAAAAATGTTTGCTGAGATTTCAGCAAACTAGAAGTTTTTTGGAAGCTTGGCAACCCCTTTCAAACGAAAGTGTTTTTCGCCAGTCTCTGCATGGGGTACTTCAAGAGGAAACAAACCATAGAGATAGAACTTACAACTACTTCATTTTGTCAAGTTTCAAGGAGCTAGCACAAACCGTGTTTGATTTAGAGTTTCAAACACATCTATCTATATAGCAGAAAACAGAGTGAAACCTAAAAATTCAAACTGTTACTGGAAACGAACGCTTGAACCTAGAAGAGTGAAAATTGGGCAGCCAAGTGGGCTTAGTGAACTGATCATTACCACCAAGTATCATCAAGATTTGGTGAAAAAATGTTTGCTGAGATTTCAGCAAACGAGAAGTTTTTTGGAAGCTTGGCAACCCCTTTCAAACGAAAGTGTTCTTCGCCAGTCTCTGCATGGGGTACTTCAAGAGGAAACAAACCATAGAGATAGAACTTAGAACTACTTCATTTTGTCAAGTTTCACGGAGCTAGCACAAACCGTGTTTGATTTAGAGTTTCAAACACATCTATCTATATAGCAGAAAACAGAGTGAAACCTAAAAATTCAAACTGTTACTGGAAACGAACGCTTGAACCTAGAAGTGTGAAAGTTGGGCAGCCAAGTGGGATTAGTGAACTGATCATTACCACCAAGTATCATCAAGATTTGGTGAAAAAATGTTTGCTGAGATTTCAGCAAACTAGTAGTTTTTTGGAAGCTTGGCAACCCCTTTCAAACGAAAGTGTTTTTCGCCAGTCTCTGCATGGGGTACTTCAAGAGGAAACAAACCATAGAGATAGAACTTAGAACTACTTCATTTTGTCAAGTTTCAAGGAGCTAGCACAAACCGTGTTTGATTTAGAGTTTCAAACACATCTATCTATATAACAGAAAACAGAGTGAAACCTAAAAATTCAAACTGTTACTGGAAACGAACGCTTGAACCTAGAAGAGTGAAAGTTGGGCATCCAAGTGGGATTAGTGAACTGATCATTACCACCAAGTATCATCAAGATTTGGTGAAAAAATGTTTGCTGAGATTTCAGCAAACTAGTAGTTTTTTGGAAGCTTGGCAACCCCTTTCAAACGAAAGTGTTTTTCGCCAGTCTCTGCATGGGGTACTTCAAGAGGAAACAAACCATAGAGATAGAACTTAGAACTACTTCATTTTGTCAAGTTTCACGGAGCTAGCACAAACCGTGTTTGATTTAGAGTTTCAAACACATCTATCTATATAGCAGGAAACAGAGTGAAACCTAAAATTTCAAAGTGTTACTGGAAACGAACGCTTGAACCTAGAAGAGTGAAAATTGGGCAGCCAAGTGGGCTTAATGAACTGATCATTACCACCAAGTATCATCAAGATTTGGTGAAAAAATGTTTGCTGAGATTTCAGCAAACGAGTAGTTTTTTGGAAGCTTGGCAACCCCTTTCAAAGGAAAGTGTTCTTCGCCAGTCTCTGCATGGGGTACTTCAAGAGGAAACAAACCATAGAGATAGAACTTAGAACTACTTCATTTTGTCAAGTTTCACGGAGCTAGCACAAACCGTGTTTGATTTAGAGTTTCAAACACATCTATCTATATAGCAGATAACAGAGTGAAACCTAAAAATTCAAACTGTTACTGGAAACGAACGCTTGAACCTAGAAGAGTGAAAGTTGGGCAGCCAAGTGGGATTAGTGAACTGATCATTACCACCAAGTATCATCAAGATTTGGTGAAAAAATGTTTGCTGAGATTTCAGCAAACTAGTAGTTTTTTGGAAGCTTGGCAACCCCTTTCAAACGAAAGTGTTTTTCGCCAGTCTCTTCATGGGGTACTTCAAGAGGAAACAAACCATAGAGATAGAACTTAGAACTACTTCATTTTGTCAAGTTTCAAGGAGCTAGCACAAACCGTGTTTGATTTAGAGTTTCAAACACATCTATCTATATAACAGAAAACAGAGTGAAACCTAAAAATTCAAACTGTTACTGGAAACGAACGCTTGAACCTAGAAGAGTGAAAGTTGGGCAGCCAAGTGGGATTAGTGAACTGATCATTACCACCAAGTATCATCAAGATTTGGTGAAAAAATGTTTGCTGAGATTTCAGCAAACTAGTAGTTTTTTGGAAGCTTGGCAACCCCTTTCAAACGAAAGTGTTTTTCGCCAGTCTCTGCATGGGGTACTTCAAGAGGAAACAAACCATAGAGATAGAACTTAGAACTACTTCATTTTGTCAAGTTTCACGGAGCTAGCACAAACCGTGTTTGATTTAGAGTTTCAAACACATCTATCTATATAGCAGGAAACAGAGTGAAACCTAAAATTTCAAAGTGTTACTGGAAACGAACGCTTGAACCTAGAAGAGTGAAAATTGGGCAGCCAAGTGGGCTTAGTGAACTGATCATTACCACAAAGTATCATCAAGATTTGGTGAAAAAATGTTTGCTGAGATTTCAGCAAACGAGTAGTTTTTTGGAAGCTTGGCAACCCCTTTCAAAGGAAAGTGTTCTTCGCCAGTCTCTGCATGGGGTACTTCAAGATAAAACAAACCATAGAGATAGAACTTAGAACTACTTCATTTTGTCAAGTTTCAAGGAGCTAGCACAAACCGTGTTTGATTTAGAATTCCAAACACAGCTATCTATGTAGGAGAAAACAGAGTGAAACCTAAAAATTCAAACTGTTACTGGAAACGAATGCTTCAACCTAGAAGAATAAAAATTGGGCAGCCAAGTGGGATTAGTGAACTGATCATTACCACCAAGTATCATCAAGATTTGGTGAAAAAATGTTTGCTGAGATTTCAGCAAACTAGTAGTTTTTTGGAAGCTTGGCAACCCGTTTCAAACGAAAGTGTTTTTCGCCAGTCTCTGCATGGGGTACTTCAAGAGGAAACAAACCATAGAGACAGAACTTACAACTACTTCATTTTGTCAAGTTTCAAGGAGCTAGCACAAACCGTGTTTGATTTAGAGTTTCAAAGACATCTATCTATATAGCAGAAAACAGAGTGAAACCTAAAATTTCAAAGTGTTACTGGAAACGAACGCTTGAACCTAGAAGAGTAAAAATTGGGCAGCCAAGTGGGCTTAGTGAACTGATCATTACCACCAAGTATCATCAAGATTTGGTGAAAAAATGTTTGCTGAGATTTCAGCAAACTAGTAGTTTTTTGGAAGCTTGGCAACCCCTTTCAAACGAAAGTGTTCTTCGCCAGTCTCTGCATGGGGTACTTCAAGAGGAAACAAACCATAGAGATAGAACTTAGAACTACTTCATTTTGTCAAGTTTCACGGAGCTAGCACAAACCGTGTTTGATTTAGAGTTTCAAACACATCTATCTATATAACAGAAAACAGAGTGAAACCTAAAAATTCAAACTGTTACTGGAAACGAACGCTTGAACCTAGAAGAGTGAAAGTTGGGAAGCCAAGTGGGATTAGTGAACTGATCATTACCACCAAGTATCATCAAGATTTGGTGAAAAAATGTTTGCTGAGATTTCAGCAAACGAGTAGTTTTTTGGAAGCTTGGCAACCCCTTTCAAACGAAAGTGTTTTTCGCCAGTCTCTGCATGGGGTACTTCAAGAGGAAACAAACCATAGTGATAGAACTTAGAACTACTTCATTTTGTAAAGTTTCAAGGAGCTAGCACAAACCGTGTTTGATTTAGAGTTTCAAACACATCTATCTATATAGCAGAAAACAGAGTGAAACCTAAAAATTCAAACTGTTACTGGAAACGAACGCTTGAACCTAGAAGAGTGAATATTGGGCAGCCAAGTGGGCTTAGTGAACTGATCATTACCACCAAGTATCATCAAGATTTGGTGAAAAAATGTTTGCTGAGATTTCAGCAAACGGGAAGTTTTTTGGAAGCTTGGCAACCCCTTTCAAATGAAAGTGTTCTTCGCCAGTCTCTGCATGGGGTACTTCAAGAGGAAACAAACCATAGAGATAGAACTTAGAACTACTTCATTTTGTCAAGTTTCACGGAGCTAGCACAAACCGTGTTTGATTTAGAGTTTCAAACACATCTATCTATATAACAGAAAACAGAGTGAAACCTAAAAATTCAAACTGTTACTGGAAACGAACGCTTGAACCTAGAAGAGTGAAAGTTGGGCAGCCAAGTGGGATTAGTGACCTGATCATTACCACCAAGTATCATCAAGATTTGTTGAAAAAATGTTTGCTGAGATTTCAGCAAACGAGTAGTTTTTTGGAAGCTTGGCAACCCCTTTCAAACGAAAGTGTTTTTCGCCAGTCTCTGCATGCGGTACTTCAAGAGGAAACAAACCATAGAGATAGAACTTAGGACTACTTCATTTTGTCAAGTTTCACGGAGCTAGCACAAACCGTGTTTGATTTAGAGTTTCAAAGACATCTATCTATATAGCAGAAAACAAAGTGAAACCTAAAAATTCAAACTGTTACTGGAAACGAACGCTTGAACCTAGAAGAGTGAAAGTTGGGCAGCCAAGTGGGATTAGTGAACTGATCATTACCACCAAGTATCATCAAGATTTGGTGAAAAAATATTTGCTGAGTTTTCAGCAAACTAGTAGTTTTTTGGAAGCTTGGCAACCCCTTTCAAACGAAAGTGTTTTTCTCCAGTCTCTGCATGGGGTACTTCAAGAAGAAACAAACCATAGAGATAGAACTTAGAACTACTTCATTTTGTCAAGTTTCAAGGAGCTAGCACAAACCGTGTTTGATTTAGAGTTTCAAACACATCTATCTATATAACAGAAAACAGAGTGAAACCAAAAAATTCAAACTGTTACTGGAAACGAACGCTTGAACCTAGAAGAGTGAAAGTTGGGCAGCCAAGTGGGATTAGTGAACTGATCATTACCAGCAAGTATCATCAAGATTTGGTGAAAAAATGTTTGCTGATATTTCAGCAAACTAGTAGTTTTTTGGAAGCTTGGCAACCCCTTTCAAACGAAAGTGTTTTTCGCCAGTCTCTGCATGGGGTACTTCAAGAGGAAACAAACCATAGAGATAGAACTTAGAACTACTTCATTTTGTAAAGTTTCAAGGAGCTAGCACAAACCGTGTTGGATTTAGAGTTTCAAACACATCTATCTATATAGCAGAAAACAGAGTGAAACCTAAAAATTCAAAGTGTTACTGGAAACGAACGCTTGAACCTAGAAGAGTGAAAATTCGGCAGCCAAGTGGGCTTAGTGAACTGATCATTACCACCAAGTATCATCAAGATTTGGTGAAAAAATGTTTGCTGAGATTTCAGCAAACGAGAAGTTTTTTGGAAGCTTGGCAACCCCTTTCAAATGAAAGTGTTCTTCGCCAGTCTCTGCATGGGGTACTTCAAGAGGAAACAAACCATAGAGATAGAACTTAGAACTACTTCATTTTGTCAAGTTTCACGGAGCTAGCACAAACCGTGTTTGATTTAGAGTTTCAAACACATCTATCTATATAACAGAAAACAGAGTGAAACCTAAAAATTCAAACTGTTACTGGAAACGAACGCTTGAACGTAGAAGAGTGAAAGGTGGGCAGCCAAGTGGGATTAGTGAACTGATCATTACCACCAAGTATCATCAAGATTTGGTGAAAAAATGTTTGCTGAGATTTCAGCAAACGAGTAGTTTTTTGGAAGCTTGGCAACCCCTTTCAAACGAAAGTGTTTTTCGCCAGTCTCTGCATGGGGTACTTCAAGAGGAAACAAACCATAGAGATAGAACTTAGAACTACTTCATTTTGTCAAGTTTCAAGGAGCTAGCACAAACCGTGTTTGATTTAGAGTTTCAAACACATGTATCTATATAACAGAAAACAGAGTGAATCCTAAAAATTCAAACTGTTATTGGAAACGAACGCTTGAACCTAGAAGAGTGAAAGTTGGGCAGCCAAATGGGATTAGTGAACTGATCATTACCACCAAGTATCATCAAGATTTGGTGAAAAAATATTTGCTGATATTTCAGCAAACTAGTAGTTTTTTGGAAGCTTGGCAACCCCTTTCAAACGAAAGTGTTTTCCGCCAGTCTCTGCATGGGGTACTTCAAGAGGAAACAAATCATAGAGATAGAACTTAGAACTACTTCATTTTGTCAAGTCTCACGGAGCTAGCACAAACCGTGTTTGATTTAGAGTTTCAAACACATCTATCTATATAGCAGAAAACAGAGTGAAACCTAAAATTTCAAAGTGTTACTGGAAACGAACGCTTGAACCTAGAAGAGTGAAAATTGGGCAGCCAAGTGGGCTTAGTGAACTGATCATTACCACCAAGTATCATCAAGATTTGGTGAAAAAATGTTTGCTGAGATTTCAGCAAACGAGTAGTTTTTTGGAAGCTTGGCAACCCCTTTCAAATGAAAGTGTTCTTCGCCAGTCTCTGCATGGGGTACTTCAAGAGGAAACAAACCATAGAGATAGAACTTAGAACTACTTCATTTTGTCAAGTTTCACGGAGCTAGCAGAAACCTTGTTTGATTTAGAGTTTCAAACACATCTATCTATATAGCAGAAAACAGAGTGAAACCTAAAAATTCAAACTGTTACTGGAAACGAACGCTTGAACCTAGAAGAGTGAAAGTTGGGCAGCCAAGTGGGCCTAGTGAACTGATCATTACCACCAAGTATCATCAAGATTTGGTGAAAAAATGTTTGCTGAGATTTCAGCAAACTAGTAGTTTTTTGAAGCTTGGCAACCCCTTTCAAATGAAAGTGTTTTTCGCCAGTCTCTGCATGGGGTACTTCAAGAGGAGACAACCATAGAGATAGAACTTAGAACTACTTCATTTGCTCAAGTTTCAAGGAGCTAGCACAAACCGTGTTTGATTTAGAGTTTCAACACATCTATCTATATAGCAGAAACAGAGTGAAACCTAAAAATTCAAAGTGTTACTGGAAACGAACGCTTGAACCTAGAAGAGTGAAAATTGGGCAGCCAAGTGGGCTTAGTGAACTGATCATTACCACCAAGTATCATCAAGATTTGGTGAAAAAAATGTTTGCTGAGATTACAGCAAACTAGTAGTTTTTTGGAAGCTTGGCAACCCCTTTCAAACGAAAGTGTTCTTCGCCATTCTCTGCATGGGGTACTTCAAGAGGAAACAAACCATAGAGATAGAACTTAGAACTACTTCATTTTGTCAAGTTTCACGGAGCTAGCACAAACCGTGTTTGATTTAGAGTTTCAAACACATCTATCTATATAACAGAAAAACAGAGTGAAACCTGAAAATTCAAAGTGTTACTGGAAACGAACGCTTGAACCTAGAAGAGTGAAAATTGGGCAGCCAAGTGGGATTAGTGAACTGATCATTACCACCAAGTATCATCAAGATTTGGTGAAAAAATGTTTGCTGAGATTTCAGCAAACGAGAAGTTTTTTGGAAGCTTGGCACCCCTTTCAACGAAAGTGTTCTTCGCCAGTCTCTGGATGGGGTACTTCAAGAGGAAACAAACCATAGGAGATAGAACTTAGAACTACTTCATTTTGTCAAGTTTCACGGAGCTAGCACAAACCGTGTTTGATTTAGAGTTTCAAACACATCTATCTATATAACAGAAAAACAGAGTGAAACCTAAAAATTCAAACTGTTACTGGAAACGAACGATTGAACCTAGAAGAGTGAAAGTTGGGCAGCCAAGTGGGATTAGTGAACTGATCATTACCACCAAGTATCATCAAGATATGGTGAAAAAATGTTTGCTGAGATTTCAGCAAACGAGTAGTTTCTTAGAAGCTTGGCAACCCCTTTCAAACGAAAGTGTTTTTCGCCAGTCTCTGCATGGGGTACTTCAAGAGGAAACAAACCATAGAGATAGAACTTAGAACTACTTCATTTTGTCAAGTTTCAAGGAGCTAGCACAAACCGTGTTTTATTTAGAGTTCCAAACACATCTATCTAATATAACAGAAAACAGAGTGAAACCTAAAAATCAAACTGTTACTGGAAACGAACGCTTGAACCTAGAAGAGTGAAAGTTGGGCAGCCAAGTGGGCTTAGTGAACTGATCATTACCACCAAGTATCATCAAGATTTGGTGAAAAAATGTTTGCTGAGATTTCAGCAAACTAGTAGTTTTTTGGAAGCTTGGCAACTCCTTTCAAACGAAAGTGTTTTCGCCAGTCTCTGCATGGGGTACTTCAAGAGGAAACAAACCATAGAGATAGAACTTAGAACTACTTCATTTTGTCAAGTTTCAAGGAGCTAGCACAAACCGTGTTTGATTTAGAGTTTCAAACACAACTATCTATATAACAGAAAACAGAGTGAAACTTAAAAATTCAAAGTGTTACTGGAAACGAACGCTTGAACCTAGAAGAGTGAAAATTTTGCAGCCAAGTGGGCTTAGTGAACTGATCATTACCACCAAGTATCATCAAGATTTGGTGAAAAAATGTTTGCTGAGATTTCAGCAAACGAGAAGATTTTGGTAGCTTGGCAACCCCTTTCAAACGAAAGTGTTCTTCGCCAGTCTCTGCATGGGGTACTTCAAGAGGAAACAAACCATAGAGATAGAACTTAGAACTACTTCATTTTGTCAAGTTTCATGGAGCTAGCACAAACCGTGTTTGATTTAGAGTTTCAAACACATCTATCTATATAACAGAAAACAGAGTGAAACCTAAAAATTCAAACTGTTACTGGAAACGAACGCTTGAACCTAGAAGAGTGAAAGTTGGGCAGCCAAGTGTGCTAAGTGAACTGATCATTACCACCAAGTATCATCAAGATTTGGTGAAAAAATGTTTGCTGAGATTTCAGCAAACGAGTAGTTTCTTGGAAGCTTGGCAACCCCTTTAAAACGAAAGTGTTTTTCGCCAGTCTCTGCATGGGGTACTTCAAGAGGAAACAAACCATAGAGATAGAACTTAGAACTACTTCATTTTGTCAAGTTTCAAGGAGCTAGCACAAACCGTGTTTGATTTAGAGTTTCAAACACATCTATCTATATAACAGAAAACAGAGTGAAACCTAAAAATTCAAACTGTTACTGGAAACGAACGCTTGAACCTAGAAGAGTGAAAGTTGGGCAGCCAAGTGGGATTAGTGAACTGATCATTACCACCAAGTATCATCAAGATTTGGTGAAAAAATGTTTGCTGAGATTTCAGCAAACTAGTAGTTTTTCTAAGCTTGGCAACCCCTTTCAAACGAAAGTGTTTTTCGCCAGTCTCTGCATGGGGTACTTCAAGAGGAAACAAACCATAGAGATAGAACTTAGAACTACTTCATTTTGTCAAGTTTCAAGGAGCTAGCAAAAACCGTGTTTGATTTAGAGTTTCAAACACATCTATCTATATAACAGAAAACAGAGTGAAACCTAAAAATTCAAACTGTTACTGGAAACGAATGCTTTACCTAGAAGAGTGAAAATTGGGCAGCCAAGTGGGATTAGTGAACTGATCATTACCACCAAGTATCATCAAGATTTGGTGAAAAAAATGTTTGCTGAGATTTCAGAGAACGAGAAGTTTTTTGGAAGCTTGGCAACCCCTTTCAAACGAAAGTGTTCTTCCGCTGTCTCTGCATGGCGTACTTCAAGAGGAAACAAACCATAGAGATAGAACTTAGAACTACTTCATTTTGTCAAGTTTCACGGAGCTAGCACAAACCGTGTTTGATTTAGAGTTTCAAACACATCTATCTATATAGCAGAAAACAGAGTGAAACCTAAAATTTCAAACTGTTACTGGAAACGAACGCTTGAACCTAGAAGAGTGAAAATTGGGCAGCCAAGTGGGCTTAGTGAACTGATCATTACCACCAAGTATCATCAAGATTTGGTGAAAAAATGTTTGCTGATATTTCAGCAATCGAGTAGTTTTTTGGAAGCTTGGCAACCCCTTTCAAACGAAAGTGTTCTTCGCCAGTCTCTGCATGGGGTACTTCAAGAGGAAACAAACCATAGAGATAGAACTTAGAACTACTTCATTTTGTCAAGTTTCACGGAGCTAGCACAAACCGTGTTTGATTTAGAGTTTCAAACACATCTATCTATATAGCAGAAAACAGAGTGAAACCTAAAAATTCAAACTGTTACTGGAAACTAACGCTTGAACCTAGAAGAGTGAAAGTTGGGCAGCCAAGTGTGCTAAGTGAACTGATCATTACCACCAAGTATCATCAAGAATTGGTGAAAAAATGTTTGCTGAGATTTCAGCAAATTAGTAGTTTTTTGGAAGCTAGGCAACCCCTTTCAAACGAAAGTGTTCTTCGCCAGTCTCTGCATGGGGTACTTCAAGAGGAAACAAACCATAGAGATAGAACTTAGAACTACTTCATTTTGTCATGTTTCACGGAGCTAGCACAAACCGTGTTTGATTTAGAGTTTCAAAGACATATATCTATATAGCAGAAAACAGAGTGAAACCTAAAAATTCAAACTGTTACTGGAAACGAACGCTTGAACCTAGAAGAGTGAAAGTTGGGCAGCCAAGTGTGCTAAGTGAACTGATCATTACCACCAAGTATCATCAAGATTTGGTGAAAAAATGTTTGCTGAGATTTCAGCAAACTAGTAGTTTTTTGGAAGCTTGGCAACCCCTTTCAAACGAAAGTGTTTTTCGCCAGTCTCTGCATGGGGTACTTCAAGAGGAAACAAACCATAGAGATAGAACTTAGAACTACTTCATTTTGTCAAGTTTCAAGGAGCTAGCACAAACCGTGTTTGATTTAGAGTTTCAAACACATCTATCTATATAGCAGAAAACAGAGTGAAACCTAAAAATTCAAACTGTTACTTGAAACGAACACTTGAACCTAGAAGAGTGAAAGTTGGGCAGCCAAGTGGGCTTAGTGAACTGATCATTACCACCAAGTATCATCAAGATTTGGTGAAAAAATGTTTGCTGAGATTTCAGCAAACTAGTAGTTTTTTGGAAGCTTGGCAACCCCTTTCAAATGAAAGTGTTTTTCTCCAGTCTCTGCATGGGGTACTTCAAGAGGAAACAAACCATAGAGATAGAACTTAGAACTACTTCATTTGCTCAAGTTTCAAGGAGCTAGCACAAACCGTGTTTGATTTAGAGTTTCAAACACATCTATCTATATAGCAGAAAACAGAGTGAAACCTAAAAATTCAAAGTGTTACTGGAAACGAATGCTTGAACCTAGAAGAGTGAAAATTGGGCAGCCAAGTGGGCTTAGTGAACTGATCATTACCACCAAGTATCATCAAGATTTGGTGAAAAAATGTTTGCTGAGATTTCAGCAAACGAGTAGTTTTTTGGAAGCTTGGCAACCCCTTTCAAACGAAAGTGTTCTTCGCCAGTCTCTGCATGGGGTACTTCAAGAGGAAACAAACCATAGAGATAGAACTTAGAACTACTTCATTTTGTCAAGTTTCACGGAGCTAGCACAAACCGTGTTTGATTTAGAGTTTCAAACACATCTATCTATATAACAGAAAACAGAGTGAAACCTAAAAATTCAAACTGTTACTGGAAACGAACGCTTGAACCTAGAAGAGTGAAAGTTGGGCAGCCAAGTGGTATTAGTGAACTGATCATTACCACCAAGTATCATCAAGATTTGGTGAAAAAATGTTTGCTGAGATTTCAGCAAACTAGTAGTTTTTTGGAAGCTTGGCAACCCCTTTCAAACGAAAGTGTTTTTCGCCAGTCTCTGCATGGGGTACTTCAAGAGGAAACAAACCATAGAGATAGAACTTAGAACTACTTCATTTTGTCAAGTTTCACGGAGCTAGCACAAACCGTGTTTGATTTAGAGTTTCAAACACATCTATCTATATAACAGAAAACAGAGTGAAACCTAAAAATTCAAACTGTTACTGGAAACGAACGCTTTACATAGAAGAGTGAAAATTGGGCAGCCAAGTGGGCTTAGTGAACTGATCATTACCACCAAGTATCATCAAGATTTGGTGAAAAAATGTTTGCTGAGATTTCAGCAAACTAGTAGTTTTTTGGAAGCTTGGCTACCCCTTTCAAACGAAAGTGTTTTTCGCCAGTCTCTGCATGGGGTACTTCAAGAGGAAACAAACCATAGAGATAGAACTTAGAACTACTTCATTTTGTCAAGTTTCACGGAGCTAGCACAAACCGTGTTTGATTTAGAGTTTCAAACACATCTATCTATATAGCAGAAAACAGAGTGAAACCTAAAAATTCAAACTGTTACTGGAAACGAACACTTGAACCTAGAAGAGTGAAAGTTGGGCAGCCAAGTGGGCTTAGTGAACTGATCATTACCACCAAGTATCATCAAGATTTGGTGAAAAAATGTTTGCTGAGATTTCAGCAAACTAGTAGTTTTTTGGAAGCTTGGCAACCCCTTTCAAATGAAAGTGTTTTTCTCCAGTCTCTGCATGGGGTACTTCAAGAGGAAAAAAACCATAGAGATAGAACTTAGAACTACTTCATTTGCTCAAGTTTCAAGGAGCTAGCACAAACCGTGTTTGATTTAGAGTTTCAAACACATCTTTCTATATAGCAGAAAACAGAGTTTAACCTAAAAATACAAAGTGTTACTGGAAACGAATGCTTGAACCTAGAAGAGTGATAATTGGGCAGCCAAGTGGGCTTAGTGAACTGATCATTACCACCAAGTATCATCAAGATTTGGTGAAAAAATGTTTGCTGAGATTTCAGCAAACGAGTAGTTTTTTGGAAGCTTGGCAACCCCTTTCAAACGAAAGTGTTCTTCGCCAGTCTCTGCATGGGGTACTTCAAGAGGAAACAAACCATAGAGATAGAACTTAGAACTACTTCATTTTGTCAAGTTTCACGGAGCTAGCACAAACCGTGTTTGATTTAGAGTTTCAAACACATCTATCTATATAACAGAAAACAGAGTGAAACCTAAAAATTCAAACTGTTACTGGAAACGAACGCTTGAACCTAGAAGAGTGAAAGTTGGGCAGCCAAGTGGGATTAGTGAACTGATCATTACCACCAAGTATCATCAAGATTTGGTGAAAAAATGTTTGCTGAGATTTCAGCAAACTAGTAGTTTTTTGGAAGCTTGGCAACCCCTTTCAAACGAAAGTGTTTTTCGCCAGTCTCTGCATGGGGTACTTCAAGAGGAAACAAACCATAGAGATAGAACTTAGAACTACTTCATTTTGTCAAGTTTCAAGGAGCTAGCACAAACCGTGTTTGATTTAGAGTTTCAAACACATCTATCTATATAACAGAAAACAGAGTGAAACCTAAAAATTCACAATGTTACTGGAAACGAACGCTTGAACCTAGAAGAGTGAAAATTGGGCAGCCAAGTGGGCTTAGTGAACTGATCATTACCACCAAGTATCATCAAGATTTGGTGAAAAAATGTTTGCTGAGATTTCAGAAAACGAGAAGTTTTTGGAAGCTTGGCAACCCCTTTCAAACGAAAGTGTTCTTCGGCTGTCTCTGCATGGGGTACTTCAAGAGGAAACAAACCATAGAGATAGAACTTAGAACTACTTCATTTTGTCAAGTTTCACGGAGCTAGCACAAACCGTGTTTGATTTAGAGTTTCAAACACATCTATCTATATAGCGGAAAACAGAGTGAAACCTAAAATTTCAAAGTGTTACTGGAAACGAACGCTTGAACCTAGAAGAGTGAAAATTGGGCAGCCAAGTGGGCTTAGTGAACTGATCATTACCACCAAGTATCATCAAGATTTGGTGAAAAAATGTTTGCTGAGATTTCAGCAAACTAGTAGTTTTTGGAAGCTTGGCAAACCCTTTCAAACGAAAGTGTTTTTCGCCAGTCTCTGCATGGGGTACTTCAAGAGGAACCAAATCATAGAGATAGAACTTAGAACTACTTCATTTTGTCAAGTTTCACGGAGCTAGCACAAACCGTGTTTGATTTAGAGTTTCAAACACATCTATCTATATAGCAGAAAACAGAGTGAAACCTAAAATTTCAAACTGTTACTGGAAACGAACGCTTGAACCTAGAAGAGTGAAAATTGGGCAGCCAAGTGGGCTTAGTGAACTGATCATTACCACCAAGTATCATCAAGATTTGGTGAAAAAATGTTTGCTGATATTTCAGCAATCGAGTAGTTTTTTGGAAGCTTGGCAACCCCTTTCAAACGAAAGTGTTCTTCGCCAGTCTCTGCATGGGGTACTTCAAGAGGAAACAAACCATAGAGATAGAACTTAGAACTACTTCATTTTGTCAAGTTTCACGGAGCTAGCACAAACCGTGTTTGATTTAGAGTTTCAAACACATCTATCTATATAGCAGAAAACAGAGTGAAACCTAAAAATTCAAACTGTTACTGGAAACGAACGCTTGAACCTAGAAGAGTGAAAGTTGGGCAGCCAAGTGTGCTAAGTGAACTGATCATTACCACCAAGTATCATCAAGACTTGGTGAAAAAATGTTTGCTGAGATTTCAGCAAATTAGTAGTTTTTTGGAAGCTTGGCAACCCCTTTCAAACGAAAGTGTTCTTCGCCAGTCTCTGCATGGGGTACTTCAAGAGGAAACAAACCATAGAGATAGAACTTAGAACTACTTCATTTTGTCAAGTTTCACGGAGCTAGCACAAACCGTGTTTGATTTAGAGTTTCAAACACATCTATCTATATAGCAGAAAACAGAGTGAAACCTAAAAATTCAAACTGTTACTGGAAACGAACGCTTGAACCTAGAAGAGTGAAAGTTGGGCAGCCAAGTGGGATTAGTGAACTGATCATTACCACCAAGTATCATCAAGATTTGGTGAAAAAATGTTTGCTGAGATTTCAGCAAACTAGTAGTTTTTTGGAAGCTTGGCAACCCCTTTCAAACGAAAGTGTTTTTCGCCAGTCTCTGCATGGGGTACTTCAAGAGGAAACAAACCATAGAGATAGAACTTAGAACTACTTCATTTTGTCAAGTTTCACGGAGCTAGCACAAACCGTGTTTGATTTAGAGTTTCAAACACATCTATCTATATAGCAGAAAACAGAGTGAAACCTAAAAATTCAAAGTGTTACTGGAAACGAATGCTTGAACCTAGAAGAGTGAAAATTGGGCAGCCAAGTGGGCTTAGTGAACTGATCATTACCACCAAGTATCATCAAGATTTGGTGAAAAAATGTTTGCTGAGATTTCAGCAAACTAGTAGTTTTTTGGAAGCTTGGCAACACCTTTCAAACGAAAGTGTTTTTCGCCAGTCTCTGCATTGGGGACTTCAAGAGGAAACAAACCATAGAGATAGAACTTAGAACTACTTCATTTTGTCAAGTTTCAAGGAGCTAGCACAAACCGTGTTTGATTTAGAGTTTCAAACATATCTATCTATATAACAGAAAACAGAGTGAAACCTAAAAATTCAAACTGTTACTGGAAACGAACGCTTTACCTAGAAGAGTGAAAATTGGGCAGCCAAGTGGGCTTAGTGAACTCATCATTACCACCAAGTATCATCAAGATTTGGTGAAAAAATGTTTGCTGAGATTTCAGAAAACGAGAAGTTTTTTGGAAGCTTGGCAACCCCTTTCAAACGAAAGTGTTCTTCCGCTGTCTCTGCATGGGGTACTTCAAGAGGAACCAAATCATAGAGATAGAACTTAGAACTACTTCATTTTGTCAAGTTTCACGGAGCTAGCACAAACCGTGTTTGATTTAGAGTTTCAAACACATCTATCTATATAGCAGAAAACAGAGTGAAACCTAAAATTTCAAACTGTTACTGGAAACGAACGCTTGAACCTAGAAGAGTGAAAATTGGGCAGCCAAGTGGGCTTAGTGAACTGATCATTACCACCAAGTATCATCAAGATTTGGTGAAAAAATGTTTGCTGATATTTCAGCAATCGAGTAGTTTTTTGGAAGCTTGGCAACCCCTTTCAAACGAAAGTGTTCTTCGCCAGTCTCTGCATGGGGTACTTCAAGAGGAAACAAACCATAGAGATAGAACTTAGAACTACTTCATTTTGTCAAGTTTCACGGAGCTAGCACAAACCGTGTTTGATTTAGAGTTTCAAACACATCTATCTATATAGCAGAAAACAGAGTGAAACCTAAAAATTCAAACTGTTACTGGAAACGAACGCTTGAACCTAGAAGAGTGAAAGTTGGGCAGCCAAGTGTGCTAAGTGAACTGATCATTACCACCAAGTATCATCAAGACTTGGTGAAAAAATGTTTGCTGAGATTTCAGCAAATTAGTAGTTTTTTGGAAGCTTGGCAACCCCTTTCAAACGAAAGTGTTCTTCGCCAGTCTCTGCATGGGGTACTTCAAGAGGAAACAAACCATAGAGATAGAACTTAGAACTACTTCATTTTGTCAAGTTTCACGGAGCTAGCACAAACCGTGTTTGATTTAGAGTTTCAAACACATCTATCTATATAGCAGAAAACAGAGTGAAACCTAAAAATTCAAACTGTTACTGGAAACGAACGCTTGAACCTAGAAGAGTGAAAGTTGGGCAGCCAAGTGGGATTAGTGAACTGATCATTACCACCAAGTATCATCAAGATTTGGTGAAAAAATGTTTGCTGAGATTTCAGCAAACTAGTAGTTTTTTGGAAGCTTGGCAACCCCTTTCAAACGAAAGTGTTTTTCGCCAGTCTCTGCATGGGGTACTTCAAGAGGAAACAAACCATAGAGATAGAACTTAGAACTACTTCATTTTGTCAAGTTTCACGGAGCTAGCACAAACCGTGTTTGATTTAGAGTTTCAAACACATCTATCTATATAGCAGAAAACAGAGTGAAACCTAAAAATTCAAAGTGTTACTGGAAACGAATGCTTGAACCTAGAAGAGTGAAAATTGGGCAGCCAAGTGGGCTTAGTGAACTGATCATTACCACCAAGTATCATCAAGATTTGGTGAAAAAATGTTTGCTGAGATTTCAGCAAACTAGTAGTTTTTTGGAAGCTTGGCAACACCTTTCAAACGAAAGTGTTTTTCGCCAGTCTCTGCATTGGGGACTTCAAGAGGAAACAAACCATAGAGATAGAACTTAGAACTACTTCATTTTGTCAAGTTTCAAGGAGCTAGCACAAACCGTGTTTGATTTAGAGTTTCAAACATATCTATCTATATAACAGAAAACAGAGTGAAACCTAAAAATTCAAACTGTTACTGGAAACGAACGCTTTACCTAGAAGAGTGAAAATTGGGCAGCCAAGTGGGCTTAGTGAACTCATCATTACCACCAAGTATCATCAAGATTTGGTGAAAAAATGTTTGCTGAGATTTCAGAAAACGAGAAGTTTTTTGGAAGCTTGGCAACCCCTTTCAAACGAAAGTGTTCTTCCGCTGTCTCTGCATGGGGTACTTCATAAGGAAACAAACCATAGAGATAGAACTTAGAACTACTTCATTTTGTCAAGTTTCACGGAGCTAGCACAAACCGTGTTTGATTTAGAGTTTCAAACACATCTATCTATATAGCAGAAAACAGAGTGAAACCTAAAATTTCAAACTGTTACTGGAAACGAACGCTTGAACCTAGAAGAGTGAAAGTTAGGCAGCCAAGTGGGCTTAGTGAACTGATCATTACCACCAAGTATCATCAAGATTTGGTGAAAAAATGTTTGCTGAGATTTCAGCAATCGAGTAGTTTTTTGGAAGCTTGGCAACCCCTTTCAAACGAAAGTGTTCTTCGCCAGTCTCTGCATGGGGTACTTCAAGAGGAAACAAACCATAGAGATAGAACTTAGAACTACTTCATTTTGTCAAGTTTCACGGAGCTAGCACAAACCGTGTTTGATTTAGAGTTTCAAACACATCTATCTGTATAGCAGAAAACAGAGTGAAACCTAAAAATTCAAACTGTTACTGGAAACGAACAATTGAACCTAGAAGAGTGAAAGTTGGGCAGCCAAGTGGGCTTAGTGAAATGATCATTACCACCAAGTATCATCAAGATTTGGTGAAAACATGTTTGCTGAGATTTCAGCAAACTAGTAGTATTTTGGAAGCTTGGCAACCCCTTTCAAATGAAAGTGTTTTTCTCCAGTCTCTGCATGGGGTACTTCAAGAGGAAACAAACCATAGAGATAGAACTTAGAACTACTTCATTTGCTCAAGTTTCAAGGAGCTAGCACAAACCGTGTTTGATTTAGAGTTTCAAACACATCTATCTATATAGCAGAAAACAGAGTTTAACCTAAAAATTCAAAGTGTTACTGGAAACGAATGCTTGAACCTAGAAGAGTGAAAGTTGGGCAGCCAAGTGGGCTTAGTGAACTGATCATTACCACCAAGTATCATCAAGATTTGGTGAAAAAATGTTTGCTGAGATTTCAGCAAACGAGTAGTTTTTTGGAAGCTTGGCAACCCCTTTCAAACGAAAGTGTTCTTCGCCAGTCTCTGCATGGGGTACTTCAAGAGGAAACAAACCATAGAGATAGAACTTAGAACTACTTCATTTTGTCAAGTTTCACGGAGCTAGCACAAACCGTGTTTGATTTAGAGTTTCAAACACATCTATCTATATAACAGAAAACAGAGTGAAACCTAAAAATTCAAACTGTTACTGGAAACGAACGCTTGAACCTAGAAGAGTGAAAGTTGGGCAGCCAAGTGGGATTAGTGAACTGATCATTACCACCAAGTATCATCAAGATTTGGTGAAAAAATGTTTGCTGAGATTTCAGCAAACTAGTAGTTTTTTGGAAGCTTGGCAACCCCTTTCAAACGAAAGTGTTTTTCGCCAGTCTCTGCATGGGGTACTTCAAGAGGAAACAAACCATAGAGATAGAACTTAGAACTACTTCATTTTGTCAAGTTTCACGGAGCTAGCACAAACCGTGTTTGACTTAGAGATTCAAACACATCTATCTATATAGCAGAAAACAGAGTGAAACCTAAAATTTCAAAGTGTTACTGGAAACGAACGCTTGAACCTAGAAGAGTGAAAATTGGGCAGCCAAGTGGGCTTAGTGAACTGATCATTACCACCAAGTATCATCAAGATTTTGTGAAAAAATGTTTGCTGAGATTTCAGCAAACGAGTAGTTTTTTGGAAGCTTGGCAACCCCTTTCAAACGAAAGTGTTCTTCGCCAGTCTCTGCATGGGGTACTTCAAGAGGAAACAAACCATAGAGATAGAACTTAGAACTACTTCATTTTGTCAAGTTTCACGGAGCTAGCACAAACCGTGTTTGATTTAGAGTTTCAAACACATCTATCTATATAGCAGAAAACAGAGTGAAACCTGAAAATTCAAACTGTTACTGGAAACGAACGCTTGAACCTAGAGGAGTGAAAGTTGGGCAGCCAAGTGGGATTAGTGAACTGATCATTACCACCAAGTATCATCAAGATTTGGTGAAAAAATGTTTGCTGAGATTTCAGCAAACTAGTAGTTTTTTGGAAGCTTGGCAACCCCTTTCAAACGAAAGTGTTTTTCGCCAGTCTCTGCATGGGGTACTTCAAGAGGAAACAAACCATAGAGATAGAACTTAGAACTACTTCATTTTGTCAAGTTTCAAGGAGCTAGCACAAACCGTGTTTGATTTAGAGTTTCAAACACATCTATCTATATAACAGAAAACAGAGTGAAACCTAAAAATTCAAACTGTTACTGGAAACGAACGCTTGAACCTAGAAGAGTGAAAGTTGGGCAGCCAAGTGGTATTAGTGAACTGATCATTACCACCAAGTATCATCAAGATTTGGTGAAAAAATGTTTGCTGAGATTTCAGCAAACTAGTAGTTTTTTGGAAGCTTGGCAACACCTTTCAAACGAAAGTGTTTTTCGCCAGTCTCTGCATTGGGTACTTCAAGAGGAAACAAACCATAGAGATAGAACTTAGAACTACTTCATTTTGTCAAGTTTCAAGGAGCTAGCACAAACCGTGTTTGATTTAGAGTTTCAAACATATCTATCTATATAACAGAAAACAGAGTGAAACCTAAAAATTCAAACTGTTACTGGAAACGAACGCTTTACCTAGAAGAGTGAAAATTGGGCAGCCAAGTGGGCTTAGTGAACTCATCATTACCACCAAGTATCATCAAGATTTGGTGAAAAAATGTTTGCTGAGATTTCAGAAAACGAGAAGTTTTTTGGAAGCTTGGCAACCCCTTTCAAACGAAAGTGTTCTTCCGCTGTCTCTGCATGGGGTACTTCATAAGGAAACAAACCATAGAGATAGAACTTAGAACTACTTCATTTTGTCAAGTTTCACGGAGCTAGCACAAACCGTGTTTGATTTAGAGTTTCAAACACATCTATCTATATAGCAGAAAACAGAGTGAAACCTAAAATTTCAAACTGTTACTGGAAACGAACGCTTGAACCTAGAAGAGTGAAAGTTAGGCAGCCAAGTGGGCTTAGTGAACTGATCATTACCACCAAGTATCATCAAGATTTGGTGAAAAAATGTTTGCTGAGATTTCAGCAATCGAGTAGTTTTTTGGAAGCTTGGCAACCCCTTTCAAACGAAAGTGTTCTTCGCCAGTCTCTGCATGGGGTACTTCAAGAGGAAACAAACCATAGAGATAGAACTTAGAACTACTTCATTTTGTCAAGTTTCACGGAGCTAGCACAAACCGTGTTTGATTTAGAGTTTCAAACACATCTATCTGTATAGCAGAAAACAGAGTGAAACCTAAAAATTCAAACTGTTACTGGAAACGAACACTTGAACCTAGAAGAGTGAAAGTTGGGCAGCCAAGTGGGCTTAGTGAAATGATCATTACCACCAAGTATCATCAAGATTTGGTGAAAAAATGTTTGCTGAGATTTCAGCAAACTAGTAGTATTTTGGAAGCTTGGCAACCCCTTTCAAATGAAAGTGTTTTTCTCCAGTCTCTGCATGGGGTACTTCAAGAGGAAACAAACCATAGAGATAGAACGTAGAACTACTTCATTTGCTCAAGTTTCAAGGAGCTAGCACAAACCGTGTTTGATTTAGAGTTTCAAACACATCTATCTATATAGCAGAAAACAGAGTTTAACCTAAAAATTCAAAGTGTTACTGGAAACGAATGCTTGAACCTAGAAGAGTGAAAGTTGGGCAGCCAAGTGGGCTTAGTGAACTGATCATTACCACCAAGTATCATCAAGATTTGGTGAAAAAATGTTTGCTGAGATTTCAGCAAACTAGTAGTTTTTTGGAAGCTTGGCAACCCCTTTCAAACGAAAGTGTTTTTCGCCAGTCTCTGCATGGGGTACTTCAAGAGGAAACAAACCATAGAGATAGAACTTAGAACTACTTCATTTTGTCAAGTTTCACGGAGCTAGCACAAACCGTGTTTGACTTAGAGTTTCAAACACATCTATCTATATAGCAGAAAACAGAGTGAAACCTAAAATTTCAAAGTGTTACTGGAAACGAACGCTTGAACCTAGAAGAGTGAAAATTGGGCAGCCAAGTGGGCTTAGTGAACTGATCATTACCACCAAGTATCATCAAGATTTTGTGAAAAAATGTTTGCTGAGATTTCAGCAAACGAGTAGTTTTTTGGAAGCTTGGCAACCCCTTTCAAACGAAAGTGTTCTTCGCCAGTCTCTGCATGGGGTACTTCAAGAGGAAACAAACCATAGAGATAGAACTTAGAACTACTTCATTTTGTCAAGTTTCACGGAGCTAGCACAAACCGTGTTTGATTTAGAGTTTCAAACACATCTATCTATATAGCAGAAAACAGAGTGAAACCTGAAAATTCAAACTGTTACTGGAAACGAACGCTTGAACCTAGAGGAGTGAAAGTTGGGCAGCCAAGTGGGATTAGTGAACTGATCATTACCACCAAGTATCATCAAGATTTGGTGAAAAAATGTTTGCTGAGATTTCAGCAAACTAGTAGTTTTTTGGAAGCTTGGCAACCCCTTTCAAACGAAAGTGTTTTTCGCCAGTCTCTGCATGGGGTACTTCAAGAGGAAACAAACCATAGAGATAGAACTTAGAACTACTTCATTTTGTCAAGTTTCAAGGAGCTAGCACAAACCGTGTTTGATTTAGAGTTTCAAACACATCTATCTATATAACAGAAAACAGAGTGAAACCTAAAAATTCAAACTGTTACTGGAAACGAACGCTTGAACCTAGAAGAGTGAAAGTTGGGCAGCCAAGTGGGATTAGTGAACTGATCATTACCACCAAGTATCATCAAGATTTGGTGAAAAAATGTTTGCTGAGATTTCAGCAAACTAGTATTTTTTTGGAAGCTTGGCAACCCCTTTCAAACGAAAGTGTTTTTCGCCAGTCTCTGCATGGGGTACTTCAAGAGGAAACAAACCATAGAGATAGAACTTAGAACTACTTCATTTTGTCAAGTTTCACGGAGCTAGCACAAACCGTGTTTGATTTAGAGTTTCAAACACATCTATCTATATAGCAGAAAACAGAGTGAAACCTAAAAATTCAAACTGTTACTGGAAACGAACACTTGAACATAGAAGAGTGAATGTTGGGCAGCCAAGTGGGCTTAGTGAACTGATCATTACCACCAAGTATCATCAAGATTTGGTGAAAAATGTTTGCTGAGATTTCAGCAAACTAGTAGTTTTTTGGAAGCTTTCAACCCCTTTCAAATGAAAGTGTTTTTCTCCAGTCTCTGCATGGGGTACTTCAAGGGGAAACAAACCATAGAGATAGAACTTAGAACTACTTCATTTTCTCAAGTTTCAAGGAGCTAGCACAAACCGTGTTTGATTTAGAGTTTCAAACACATCTATCTATATAGCAGAAAACAGTGTGAAACCTAAAAATTCAAAGTGTTACTGGAAACGAATGCTTGAACCTAGAAGAGTGAAAATTGGGCAGCCAAGTGGGCTTAGTGAACTGATCATTACCACCAAGTATCATCAAGATTTGGTGAAAAAATGTTTGCTGAGATTTCAGCAAACGAGTAGTTTTTTGGAAGCTTGGCAACCCCTTCCAAACGAAAGTGTTCTTCGCCAGTCTCTGCATGGGGTACTTCAAGAGGAAACAAACCATAGAGATAGAACTTAGAACTACTTCATTTTGTCAAGTTTCACGGAGCTAGCACAAACCGTGTTTGATTTAGAGTTTCAAACACATCTATCTATATAACAGAAAACAGAGTGAAACCTAAAAATTCAAACTGTTACTGGAAACGAACGCTTGAACCTAGAAGAGTGAAAGTTGGGCAGCCAAGTGGTATTAGTGAACTGATCATTACCACCAAGTATCATCAAGATTTGGTGAAAAAATGTTTGCTGAGATTTCAGCAAACTAGTAGTTTTTTGGAAGCTTGGCAACCCCTTTCAAACGAAAGTGTTATTCGCCAGTCTCTGCATGGGGTACTTCAAGAGGAAACAAACCATAGAGATAGAACTTAGAACTACTTCATTTTGTCAAGTTTCAAGGAGCTAGCACAAACCGTGTTTGATTTAGAGTTTCAAACACATCTATCTATATAACAGAAAACAGAGTGAAACCTAAAAATTCAAACTGTTACTGGAAACGAACGCTTTACCTAGAAGAGTGAAAATTGGGCAGCCAAGTGGGCTTAGTGAACTGATCATTACCACCAAGTATCATCAAGATTTGGTGAAAAAATGTTTGCTGAGATTTCAGAAAACGAGAAGTTTTTTGGAAGCTTGGCAACCCCTTTCAAACGAAAGTGTTCTTCCGCTGTCTCTGCATGGGGTACTTCAAGAGGAAACAAACCAACCGTAGAGATAGAACTTAGAACTACTTCATTTTGTCAAGTTTCACGGAGCTAGCACAAACCGTGTTTGATTTAGAGTTTCAAACACATCTATCTATATAGCAGAAAACAGAGTGAAACCTAAAATTTCAAACTGTTACTGGAAACGAACGCTTGAACCTAGAAGAGTGAAAGTTAGGCAGCCAAGTGGGCTTAGTGAACTGATCATTACCACCAAGTATCATCAAGATTTGGTGAAAAAATGTTTGCTGAGATTTCAGCAATCGAGTAGTTTTTTGGAAGCTTGGCAACCCCTTTCAAACGAAAGTGTTCTTCGCCAGTCTCTGCATGGGGTACTTCAAGAGGAAACAAACCATAGAGATAGAACTTAGAACTACTTCATGTTGTCAAGTTTCACGGAGCTAGCACAAACCGTGTTTGATTTAGAGTTTCAAACACATCTATCTATATAGCAGAAAACAGAGTGAAACCTAAAAATTCAAACTGTTACTGGAAACGAACACTTGAACCTAGAAGAGTGAAAGTTGGGCAGCCAAGTGGGCTTAGTGAACTGATCATTACCACCAAGTGTCATCAAGATTTGGTGAAAAAATGTTTGCTGAGATTTCAGCAAACTAGTAGTTTTTTGGAAGCTTGGCAACCCCTTTCAAATGAAAGTGTTGTTCTCCAGTCTCTGCATGGGGTACTTCAAGAGGAAACAAACCATAGAGATAGAACTTAGAACTACTTCATTTGCTCAAGTTTCAAGGAGCTAGCACAAACCGTGTTTGATTTAGAGTTTCAAACACATCTATCTATATAGCAGAAAACAGAGTTTAACCTAAAAATTCAAAGTGTTACTGGAAACGAATGCTTGAACCTAGAAGAGTGAAAGTTGGGCAGCCAAGTGGGCTTAGTGAACTGATCATTACCACCAAGTATCATCAAGATTTGTTGAAAAAATGTTTGCTGAGATTTCAGCAAACGAGTAGTTTTTTGGAAGCTTGGCAACCCCTTTCAAACGAAAGTGTTCTTCGCCAGTCTCTGCATGGGGTACTTCAAGAGGAAACAAACCATAGAGATAGAACTTAGAACTACTTCATTTTGTCAAGTTTCACGGAGCTAGCACAAACCGTGTTTGATTTAGAGTTTCAAACACATCTATCTATATAGCAGAAAACAGAGTGAAACCTAAAAATTCAAACTGTTACTGGAAACGTACACTTGAACCTAGAAGAGTGAAAGTTGGGCAGCCAAGTGGGCTTAGTGAACTGATCATTACCACCAAGTGTCATCAAGATTTGGTGAAAAAATGTTTGCTGAGATTTCAGCAAACTAGTAGTTTTTTGGAAGCTTGGCAACCCCTTTCAAATGAAAGTGTTTTTCTCCAGTCTCTGCATGGGGTACTTCAAGAGGAAACAAACCATAGAGATAGAACTTAGAACTACTTCATTTGCTCAAGTTTCAAGGAGCTAGCACAAACCGTGTTTGATTTAGAGTTTCAAACACATCTATCTATATAGCAGAAAACAGAGTTTAACCTAAAAATTCAAAGTGTTACTGGAAACGAATGCTTGAACCTAGAAAAGTGAAAGTTGGGCAGCCAAGTGGGCTTAGTGAACTGATCATTACCACCAAGTATCATCAAGATTTGGTGAAAAAATGTTTGCTGAGATTTCAGCAAACGAGTAGTTTTTTGGAAGCTTGGCAACCCCTTTCAAACGAAAGTGTTCTTCGCCAGTCTCTGCATGGGGTACTTCAAGAGGAAACAAACCATAGAGATAGAACTTAGAACTACTTCATTTTGTCAAGTTTCACGGAGCTAGCACAAACCGTGTTTGATTTAGAGTTTCAAACACATCTATCTATATAACAGAAAACAGAGTGAAACCTAAAAATTCAAACTGTTACTGGAAACGAACGCTTGAACCTAGAAGAGTGAAAGTTGGGCAGCCAAGTGGGATTAGTGAACTGATCATTACCACCAAGTATCATCAAGATTTGGTGAAAAAATGTTTGCTGAGATTTCAGCAAACTAGTAGTTTTTTGGAAGCTTGGCAACCCCTTTCAAACGAAAGTGTTTTTCGCCAGTCTCTGCATGGGGTACTTCAAGAGGAAACAAACCATAGAGATAGAACTTAGAACTACTTCATTTTGTCAAGTTTCACGGAGCTAGCACAAACCGTGTTTGACTTAGAGTTTCAAACACGTCTATCTATATAGCAGAAAACAGAGTGAAACCTAAAATTTCAAAGTGTTACTGGAAACGAACGCTTGAACCTAGAAGAGTGAAAATTGGGCAGCCAAGTGGGCTTAGTGAACTGATCATTACCACCAAGTATCATCAAGATTTTGTGAAAAAATGTTTGCTGAGATTTCAGCAAACGAGTAGTTTTTTGGAAGCTTGGCAACCCGTTTCAAACGAAAGTGTTCTTCGCCAGTCTCTGCATGGGGTACTTCAAGAGGAAACAAACCATAGAGATAGAACTTAGAACTACTTCATTTTGTCAAGTTTCACGGAGCTAGCACAAACCGTGTTTGATTTAGAGTTTCAAACACATCTATCTATATAACAGAAAACAGAGTGAAACCTAAAAATTCAAACTGTTACTGGAAACGAACGCTTGAACCTAGAAGAGTGAAAGTTGGGCAGCCAAGTGGTATTAGTGAACTGATCATTACCACCAAGTATCATCAAGATTTGGTGAAAAAATGTTTGCTGAGATTTCAGCAAACTAGTAGTTTTTTGGAAGCTTGGCAACCCCTTTCAAACGAAAGTGTTTTTCGCCAGTCTCTGCATGGGGTACTTCAAGAGGAAACAAACCATAGAGATAGAACTTAGAACTACTTCATTTTGTCAAGTTTCAAGGAGCTAGTACAAACCGTGTTTGATTTAGAGTTTCAAACACATCTATCTATATAACAGAAAACAGAGTGAAACCTAAAAACTCAAACTGTTACTGGAAACGAACGCTTTACCTAGAAGAGTGAAAATTGGGCAGCCAAGTGGGCTTAGTGAACTGATCATTACCACCAAGTATCATCAAGATTTGGTGAAAAAATGTTTGCTGAGATTTCAGAAAACGAGAAGTTTTTTGGAAGCCTGGCAACCCCTTTCAAACGAAAGTGTTCTTCCGCTGTCTCTGCATGGGGTACTTCAAGAGGAAACAAACCATAGAGATAGAACTTAGAACTACTTCATTTTGTCAAGTTTCACGGAGCTAGCACAAACCGTGTTTGATTTAGAGTTTCAAACACATCTATCTATAGAGCAGAAAACAGAGTGAAACCTAAAATTTCAAACTGTTACTGGAAACGAACGCTTGAACCTAGAAGAGTGAAAGTTAGGCAGCCAAGTGGGCTTAGTGAACTGATCATTACCACCAAGTATCATCAAGATTTGGTGAAAAAATGTTTGCTGAGATTTCAGCAATCGAGTAGTTTTTTGGAAGCTTGGCAACCCCTTTCAAACGAAAGTGTTCTTCGCCAGTCTCTGCATGGGGTACTTCAAGAGGAAACAAACCATAGAGATAGAACTTAGAACTACTTCATTTTGTCAAGTTTCACGGAGCTAGCACAAACCGTGTTTGATTTAGAGTTTCAAACACATCTATCTATATAGCAGAAAACAGAGTGAAACCTAAAAATTCAAACTGTTACTGGAAACGAACACTTGAACCTAGAAGAGTGAAAGTTGGGCAGCCAAGTGGGCTTAGTAAACTGATCATTACCACCAAGTGTCATCAAGATTTGGTGAAAAAATGTTTGCTGAGATTTCAGCAAACTAGTAGTTTTTTGGAAGCTTGGCAACCCCTTTCAAATGAAAGTGTTTTTCTCCAGTCTCTGCATGGGGTACTTCAAGAGGAAACAAACCATAGAGATAGAACTTAGAACTACTTCATTTGCTCAAGTTTCAAGGAGCTAGCACAAACCGTGTTTGATTTAGAGTTTCAAACACATCTATCTATATAGCAGAAAACAGAGTTTAACCTAAAAATTCAAAGTGTTACTGGAAACGAATGCTTGAACCTAGAAGAGTGAAAGTTGGGCAGCCAAGTGGGCTTAGTGAACTGATCATTACCACCAAGTATCATCAAGATTTGGTGAAAAAATGTTTGCTGAGATTTCAGCAAACGAGTAGTTTTTTGGAAGCTTGGCAACCCCTTTCAAACGAAAGTGTTCTTGGCACTCTCTGCATGGGGTACTTCAAGAGGAAACAAACCATAGAGATAGAACTTAGAACTACTTCATTTTGTCAAGTTTCACGGAGCTAGCACAAACCGTGTTTGATTTAGAGTTTCAAACACATCTATCTATATAACAGAAAACAGAGTGAAACCTAAAAATTCAAACTGTTACTGGAAACGAACGCTTGAACCTAGAAGAGTGAAAGTTGGGCAGCCAAGTGGGATTAGGGAACTGATCATTACCACCAAGTATCATCAAGATTTGGTGAAAAAATGTTTGCTGAGATTTCAGCAAACTAGTAGTTTTTTGGAAGCTTGGCAACCCCTTTCAAACGAAAGTGTTTTTCGCCAGTCTCTGCATGGGGTACTTCAAGAGGAAACAAACCATAGAGATAGAACTTAGAACTACTTCATTTTGTCAAGTTTCACGGAGCTAGCACAAACCGTGTTTGACTTAGAGTTTCAAACACGTCTATCTATATAGCAGAAAACAGAGTGAAACCTAAAATTTCAAAGTGTTACTGGAAACGAACGCTTGAACCTAGAAGAGTGAAAATTGGGCAGCCAAGTGGGCTTAGTGAACTGATCATTACCACCAAGTATCATCAAGATTTTGTGAAAAAATGTTTGCTGAGATTTCAGCAAACGAGTAGTTTTTTGGAAGCTTGGCAACCCCTTTCAAACGAAAGTGTTCTTCGCCAGTCTCTGCATGGGGTACTTCAAGAGGAAACAAACCATAGAGATAGAACTTAGAACTACTTCATTTTGTCAAGTTTCACGGAGCTAGCACAAACCGTGTTTGATTTAGAGTTTCAAACACATCTATCTATATAGCAGAAAACAGAGTGAAACCTGAAAATTCAAACTGTTACTGGAAACGAACGCTTGAACCTAGAAGAGTGAAAGTTGGGCAGCCAAGTGGGATTAGTGAACTGATCATTACCACCAAGTATCATCAAGATTTGGTGAAAAAATGTTTGCTGATATTTCAGCAAACTAGTAGTTTTTTGGAAGCTTGGCAACCCCTTTCAAACGAAAGTGTTTTTCGCCAGTCTCTGCATGGGGTACTTCAAGAGGAAACAAACCATAGAGATAGAACTTAGAACTACTTCATTTTCTCAAGTTTCAAGGAGCTAGCACAAACCGTGTTTGATTTAGAGTTTCAAACACATCTATCTATATAACAGAAAACAGAGTGAAACCTAAAAATTCAAACTGTTACTGGAAACGAACGCTTGAACCTAGAAGAGTGAAAGTTGGGCAGCCAAGTGGGATTAGTGAACTGATCATTACCACCAAGTATCATCAAGATTTGGTGAAAAAATGTTTGCTGAGATTTCAGCAAACTAGTAGTTTTTTGGAAGCTTGGCAACCCCTTTCAAACGAAAGTGTTTTTCGCCAGTCTCTGCATGGGGTACTTCAAGAGGAAACAAACCATAGAGATAGAACTTAGAACTACTTCATTTTGTCAAGTTTCACGGAGCTAGCACAAACCGTGTTTGATTTAGAGTTTCAAACACATCTATCTATATAGCAGAAAACAGAGTGAAACCTAAAATTTCAAACTGTTACTGAAAACGAACGCTTGAACCTAGAAGAGTGAAAATTGGGCAGCCAAGTGGGCTTAGTGACTGATCATTACCACCAAGTATCATCAAGATTTGGTGAAAAAATGTTTGCTGATATTTCAGCAATCGAGTAGTTTTTTGGAAGCTTGGCAACCCCTTTCAAACGAAAGTGTTCTTCGCCAGTCTCTGCATGGGGTACTTCAAGAGGAAACAAACCATAGAGATAGAACTTAGAACTACTTCATTTTCTCAAGTTTCACGGAGCTAGCACAAACCGTGTTTGATTTAGAGTTTCAAACACATCTATCTATATAGCAGAAAACAGAGTGAAACCTAAAAATTCAAACTGTTACTGGAAACGAACGCTTGAACCTAGAAGAGTGAAAGTTGGGCAGCCAAGTGTGCTAAGTGAACTGATCATTACCACCAAATATCATCAAGAATTGGTTAAAAAATGTTTGCTGAGATTTCAGCAAATTAGTAGTTTTTTGGAAGTTAGGCAACCCCTTTCAAACGAAAGTGTTCTTCGCCAGTCTCTGCATGGGTTACTTCAAGAAGAAACAAACCATAGAGATAGAACTTAGAACTACTTCATTTTGTCAAGTTTCACGGAGCTAGCACAAACCTTGTTTGATTTAGAGTTTCAAAGACATCTATCTATATAGCAGAAAACAGAGTGAAACCTAAAAATTCAAACTGTTACTGGAAACGAACGCTTGAACCTAGAAGAGTGAAAGTTGGGCAGCCAAGTGTGCTAAGTGAACTGATCATTACCACCAAGTATCATCAAGATTTGGTGAAAAAATGTTTGCTGAGATTTCAGCAAAATAGTAGTTTTTTGGAAGCTTGGCAACCCCTTTAAAACGAAAGTGTTTTTCGCCAGTCTCTGCATGGGGTACTTCAAGAGGAAACAAACCATAGATATAGAACTTAGAACTACTTCATTTTGTCAAGTTTCAAGGAGCTAGCACAAACCGTGTTTGATTTATAGTTTCAAACACATCTATCTATATAACAGAAAACAGAGTGAAACCTAAAAATTCAAACTGTTACTGGAAACGAACGCTTGAACCTAGAAGAGTGAAAGTTGGGCAGCCAAGTGGGACTAGTGAACTGATTATTACCACCAAGTATCATCAAGATTTGGTGAAAAAATGTTTGCTGAGATTTCGGCAAACTAGTAGTTTGTTGGAAGCTTGGCAACCCCTTTCAAACGAAAGTGTTTTTCGCCAGTCTCTGCATGGGGTACTTCAAGAGGAAACAAACCATAGAGATAGAACTTAGAACTACTTCATTTTGTCAAGTTTCACGGAGCTAGCACAAACCGTGTTTGATTTAGAGTTTCAAACACATCTATCTATATAGCAGAAAACAGAGTGAAACGTAAAAATTCAAACTGTTACTGGAAACGAACACTTGAACCTAGAAGAGTGAAAGTTGGGCAGCCAAGTGGGCTTAGTGAACTGATCATTACCACCAAGTATCATCAAGATTTGGTGAAAAAATGTTTGCTGAGATTTCAGCAAACTAGTAGTTTTTTGGAAGCTTGGCAACCCCTTTCAAATGAAAGTGTTTTTCTCCAGTCTCTGCATGGGGTACTTCAAGAGGAAACAAACCATAGAGATAGAACTTAGAACTACTTCATTTGCTCAAGTTTCAAGGAGCTAGCACAAACCGTGTTTGATTTAGAGTTTCAAACACATCTATCTATATAGCAGAAAACAGAGTGAAACCTAAAAATTCAAAGTGTTACTGGAAACGAATGCTTGAACCTAGAAGAGTGAAAATTGGGCAGCCAAGTGGGCTTAGTGAACTGATCATTACCACCAAGTATCATCAAGATTTGGTGAAAAAATGTTTGCTGAGATTTCAGCAAACGAGTAGTTTTTTGGAAGCTTGGCAACCCCTTTCAAACGAAAGTGTTCTTCGCCAGTCTCTGCATGGGGTACTTCAAGAGGAAACAAACCATAGAGATAGAACTTAGAACTACTTCATTTTGTCAAGTTTCACGGAGCTAGCACAAACCGTGTTTGATTTAGAGTTTCAAACACATCTATCTATATAACAGAAAACAGAGTGAAACCTAAAATTTCAAACTGTTACTGGAAACGAACGCTTGAACCTAGAAGAGTGAAAGTTGGGCAGCCAAGTGGTATTAGTGAACTGATCATTACCACCAAGTATCATCAAGATTTGGTGAAAAAATATTTGCTGAGATTTCAGCAAACTGGTAGTTTTTTGGAAGCTTGGCAACCCCTTTCAAACGAAAGTGTTTTTCGCCAGTCTCTGCATGGGGTTCTTCAAGAGGAAACAAACCATAGAGATAGAACTTAGAACTACTTCATTTTGTCAAGTTTCACGGAGCTAGCACAAACCGTGTTTGATTTAGAGTTTCAAACACATCTATCTATATAACAGAAAACAGAGTGAAACCTAAAAATTCAAACTGTTACTGGAAACGAACGCTTTACCTAGAAGAGTGAAAATTGGGCAGCCAAGTGGGCTTAGTGAACTGATCATTACCACCAAGTATCATCAAGATTTGGTGAAAAAATGTTTGCTGAGATTTCAGAAAACGAGAAGTTTTTTGGAAGCTTGGCAACCCCTTTCAAACGAAAGTGTTCTTCCGCTGTCTCTGCATGGGGTACTTCAAGAGGAAACAAACCATAGAGATAGAACTTAGAACTACTTCATTTTGTCAAGTTTCACGGAGCTAGCACAAACCGTGTTTGATTTAGAGTTTCAAACACATCTATCTATATAGCAGAAAACAGAGTGAAACCTAAAATTTCAAACTGTTACTGGAAACGAACGCTTGAACCTAGAAGAGTGAAAGTTGGGCAGCCAAGTGGGCTTAGTAAACTGATCATTACCACCAAGTGTCATCAAGATTTGGTGAAAAAATGTTTGCTGAGATTTCAGCAAACTAGTAGTTTTTTGGAAGCTTGGCAACCCCTTTCAAATGAAAGTGTTTTTCTCCAGTCTCTGCATGGGGTACTTCAAGAGGAAACAAACCATAGAGATAGAACTTAGAACTACTTCATTTGCTCAAGTTTCAAGGAGCTAGCACAAACCGTGTTTGATTTAGAGTTTCAAACACATCTATCTATATAGCAGAAAACAGAGTTTAACCTAAAAATTCAAAGTGTTACTGGAAACGAATGCTTGAACCTAGAAGAGTGAAAGTTGGGCAGCCAAGTGGGCTTAGTGAACTGATCATTACCACCAAGTATCATCAAGATTTGGTGAAAAAATGTTTGCTGAGATTTCAGCAAACGAGTAGATTTTGGAAGCTTGGCAACCCCTTTCAAACGAAAGTGTTCTTCGCCAGTCTCTGCATGGGGTACTTCAAGAGGAAACAAACCATAGAGATAGAACTTAGAACTACTTCATTTTGTCAAGTTTCACGGAGCTAGCACAAACCGTGTTTGATTTAGAGTTTCAAACACATCTATCTATATAACAGAAAACAGAGTGAAACCTAAAAATTCAAACTGTTACTGGAAACGAACGCTTGAACCTAGAAGAGTGAAAGTTGGGCAGCCAAGTGGGATTAGTGAACTGATCATTACCACCAAGTATCATCAAGATTTGGTGAAAAAATGTTTGCTGAGATTTCAGCAAACTAGTAGTTTTTTGGAAGCTTGGCAACCCCTTTCAAACGAAAGTGTTTTTCGCCAGTCTCTGCATGGGGTACTTCAAGAGGAAACAAACCATAGAGATAGAACTTAGAACTACTTCATTTTGTCAAGTTTCACGGAGCTAGCACAAACCGTGTTTGACTTAGAGTTTCAAACACGTCTATCTATATAGCAGAAAACAGAGTGAAACCTAAAATTTCAAAGTGTTACTGGAAACGAACGCTTGAACCTAGAAGAGTGAAAATTGGGCAGCCAAGTGGGCTTAGTGAACTGATCATTACCACCAAGTATCATCAAGATTTTGTGAAAAAATGTTTGCTGAGATTTCAGCAAACGAGTAGTTTTTTGGAAGCTTGGCAACCCCTTTCAAACGAAAGTGTTCTTCGCCAGTCTCTGCATGGGGTACTTCAAGAGGAAACAAACCATAGAGATAGAACTTAGAACTACTTCATTTTGTCAAGTTTCACGGAGCTAGCACAAACCGTGTTTGATTTAGAGTTTCAAACACATCTATCTATATAGCAGAAAACAGAGTGAAACCTGAAAATTCAAACTGTTACTGGAAACGAACGCTTGAACCTAGAAGAGTGAAAGTTGGGCAGCCAAGTGGGATTAGTGAACTGATCATTACCACCAAGTATCATCAAGATTTGGTGAAAAAATGTTTGCTGAGATTTCAGCAAACTAGTAGTTTTTTGGAAGCTTGGCAACCCCTTTCAAACGAAAGTGTTTTTCGCCAGTCTCTGCATGGGGTACTTCAAGAGGAAACAAACCATAGAGATAGAACTTAGAACTACTTCATTTTGTCAAGTTTCACGGAGCTAGCACAAACCGTGTTTGATTTAGAGTTTCAAACACATCTATATATAGCAGAAAACAGAGTTTAACCTAAAATTTCAAACTGTTACTGAAAACGAACGCTTGAACCTAGAAGAGTGAAAATTGGGCAGCCAAGTGGGCTTAGTGAACTGATCATTACCACCAAGTATCATCAAGATTTGGTGAAAAAATATTTGCCGATATTTCAGCAATCGAGTAGTTTTTTGGAAGCTTGGCAACCCCTTTCAAACGAAAGTGTTCTTCGCCAGTCTCTGCATGGGGTACTTCAAGAGGAAACAAACCATAGAGATAGAACTTAGAACTACTTCATTTTGTCAAGTTTCACGGAGCTAGCACAAACCGTGTTTGATTTAGAGTTTCAAACACATCTATCTATATAACAGAAAACAGAGTGAAACCTAAAAATTCAAACTGTTACTGGAAACGAACGCTTGAACCTAGAAGAGTGAAAGTTGGGCAGCCAAGTGGGATTAGTGAACTGATCATTACCACCAAGTATCATCAAGATTTGGTGAAAAAATGTTTGCTGAGATTTCAGCAAACTAGTAGTTTTTTGGAAGCTTGGCAACCCCTTTCAAACGAAAGTGTTTTTCGCCAGTCTCTGCATGGGGTACTTCAAGAGGAAACAAACCATAGAGATAGAACTTAGAACTACTTCATTTGCTCAAGTTTCAAGGAGCTAGCACAAACCGTGTTTGATTTAGAGTTTCAAACACATCTATCTATATAGCAGAAAACAGAGTTTAACCTAAAAATTCAAAGTGTTACTGGAAACGAATGCTTGAACCTAGAAGAGTGAAAGTTGGGCAGCCAAGTGGGCTTAGTGAACTGATCATTACCACCAAGTATCATCAAGATTTGGTGAAAAAATGTTTGCTGAGATTTCAGCAAACGAGTAGTTTTTTGGAAGCTTGGCAACCCCTTTCAAACGAAAGTGTTCTTCGCCAGTCTCTGCATGGGGTACTTCAAGAGGAAACAAACCATAGAGATAGAACTTAGAACTACTTCATTTTGTCAAGTTTCACGGAGCTAGCACAAACCGTGTTTGATTTAGAGTTTCAAACACATCTATCTATATAACAGAAAACAGAGTGAAACCTAAAAATTCAAACTGTTACTGGAAACGAACGCTTGAACCTAGAAGAGTGAAAGTTGGGCAGCCAAGTGGGATTAGTGAACTGATCATTACCACCAAGTATCATCAAGATTTGGTGAAAAAATGTTTGCTGAGATTTCAGCAAACTAGTAGTTTTTTGGAAGCTTGGCAACCCCTTTCAAACGAAAGTGTTTTTCGCCAGTCTCTGCATGGGGTACTTCAAGAGGAAACAAACCATAGAGATAGAACTTAGAACTACTTCATTTTGTCAAGTTTCACGGAGCTAGCACAAACCGTGTTTGACTTAGAGTTTCAAACACGTCTATCTATATAGCAGAAAACAGAGTGAAACCTAAAATTTCAAAGTGTTACTGGAAACGAACGCTTGAACCTAGAAGAGTGAAAATTGGGCAGCCAAGTGGGCTTAGTGAACTGATCATTACCACCAAGTATCATCAAGATTTTGTGAAAAAATGTTTGCTGAGATTTCAGCAAACGAGTAGTTTTTTGGAAGCTTGGCAACCCCTTTCAAACGAAAGTGTTCTTCGCCAGTCTCTGCATGGGGTACTTCAAGAGGAAACAAACCATAGAGATAGAACTTAGAACTACTTCATTTTGTCAAGTTTCACGGAGCTAGCACAAACCGTGTTTGATTTAGAGTTTCAAACACATCTATCTATATAGCAGAAAACAGAGTGAAACCTGAAAATTCAAACTGTTACTGGAAACGAACGCTTGAACCTAGAAGAGTGAAAGTTGGGCAGCCAAGTGGGATTAGTGAACTGATCATTACCACCAAGTATCATCAAGATTTGGTGAAAAAATGTTTGCTGAGATTTCAGCAAACTAGTAGTTTTTTGGAAGCTTGGCAACCCCTTTCAAACGAAAGTGTTTTTCGCCAGTCTCTGCATGGGGTACTTCAAGAGGAAACAAACCATAGAGATAGAACTTAGAACTACTTCATTTTCTCAAGTTTCAAGGAGCTAGCACAAACCGTGTTTGATTTAGAGTTTCAAACACATCTATCTATATAACAGAAAACAGAGTGAAACCTAAAAATTCAAACTGTTACTGGAAACGAACGCTTGAACCTAGAAGAGTGAAAGTTGGGCAGCCAAGTGGGATTAGTGAACTGATCATTACCACCAAGTATCATCAAGATTTGGTGAAAAAATGTTTGCTGAGATTTCAGCAAACTAGTAGTTTTTTGGAAGCTTGGCAACCCCTTTCAAACGAAAGTGTTTTTCGCCAGTCTCTGCATGGGGTACTTCAAGAGGAAACAAACCATAGAGATAGAACTTAGAACTACTTCATTTTGTCAAGTTTCACGGAGCTAGCACAAACCGTGTTTGATTTAGAGTTTCAAACACATCTATCTATATAGCAGAAAACAGAGTTTAACCTAAAATTTCAAACTGTTACTGAAAACGAACGCTTGAACCTAGAAGAGTGAAAATTGGGCAGCCAAGTGGGCTTAGTGAACTGATCATTACCACCAAGTATCATCAAGATTTGGTGAAAAAATGTTTGCCGATATTTCAGCAATCGAGTAGTTTTTTGGAAGCTTGGCAACCCCTTTCAAACGAAAGTGTTCTTCGCCAGTCTCTGCATGGGGTACTTCAAGAGGAAACAAACCATAGAGATAGAACTTAGAACTACTTCATTTTGTCAAGTTTCACGGAGCTAGCACAAACCGTGTTTGATTTAGAGTTTCAAACACATCTATCTATATAACAGAAAACAGAGTGAAACCTAAAAATTCAAACTGTTACTGGAAACGAACGCTTGAACCTAGAAGAGTGAAACTTGGGCAGCCAAGTGGGATTAGTGAACTGATCATTACCACCAAGTATCATCAAGATTTGGTGAAAAAATGTTTGCTGAGATTTCAGCAAACTAGTAGTTTTTTGGAAGCTTGGCAACCCCTTTCAAACGAAAGTGTTTTTCGCCAGTCTCTGCATGGGGTACTTCAAGAGGAAACAAACCATAGAGATAGAACTTAGATCTACTTCATTTTGTCAAGTTTCAAGGAGCTAGCACAAACCGTGTTTGATTTAGAGTTTCAAACACATCTATCTATATAACAGAAAACAGAGTGAAACCTAAAAATTCAAAATGTTACTGGAAACGAACGCTTGAACCTAGAAGAGTGAAAATTGGGCAGCCAAGTGGGCTTAGTGAACTGATCATTACCACCAAGTATCATCAAGATTTGGTGAAAAAATGTTTGCTGAGATTTCAGAAAACGAGAAGTTTTTTGGAAGCTTGGCAACCCCTTTCAAACGAAAGTGTTCTTCGCCAGTCTCTGCATGGGGTACTTCAAGAGGAAACAAACCATAGAGATAGAACTTAGAACTACTTCATTTTGTCAAGTTTCACGGAGCTAGCACAAACCGTGTTTGATTTAGAGTTTCAAACACATCTATCTATATAGCAGAAAACAGAGTGAAACCTAAAATTTCAAAGTGTTACTGGAAACGAACGCTTGAACCTAGAAGAGTGAAAATTGGGCAGCCAAGTGGGCTTAGTGAACTGATCATTACCACCAAGTATCATCAAGATATTGTGAAAAAATGTTTGCTGAGATTTCAGCAAACGAGTAGTTTTTTGGAAGCTTGGCAACCCCTTTCAAACGAAAGTGTTCTTCGCCAGTCTCTGCATGGGGTACTTCAAGAGGAAACAAACCATAGAGATAGAACTTAGAACTACTACATTTTGTCAAGTTTCACGGAGCTAGCACAAACCGTGTTTGATTTAGAGTTTCAAACACATCTATCTATATAGCAGAAAACAGAGTGAAACCTGAAAATTCAAACTGTTACTGGAAACGAACGCTTGAACCTAGAAGAGTGAAAGTTGGGCAGCCAAATGGGATTAGTGAACTGATCATTACCACCAAGTATCATCAAGATTTGGTGAAAAAATGTTTGCTGAGATTTCAGCAAACTAGTAGTTTTTTGGAAGCTTGGCAACCCCTTTCAAACGAAAGTATTTTTCGCCAGTCTCTGCATGGGGTACTTCAAGAGGAAACAAACCATAGAGATAGAACTTAGAACTACTTCATTTGGTCAAGTTTCAAGGAGCTAGCACAAACCGTGTTTGATTTAGAATTCCAAACACAGCTATCTATGTAGGAGAAAACAGAGTGAAACCTAAAAATTCAAACTGTTACTGGAAACGAATGCTTCAACCTAGAAGAATAAAAATTGGGCAGCCAAGTGGGATTAGTGAACTGATCATTACCACCAAGTATCATCAAGATTTGGTGAAAAAAATGTTTGCTGAGATTTCAGCAAACGTGTAGTTTTTTGGAAGCTTGGCAACCCCTTTCAAACGAAAGTGTTTCTTCGCCAGTCTCTGCATGGGGTACTTCAAGAGGAAACAAACCACAGAGATAGAACTTAGAACTACTTCATTTTGTCAAGTTTCACGGAGCTAGCACAAACCGTGTTTGATTTAGAGTTTCAAACACATCTATCTATATAGCAGAAAACAGAGTGAAACCTAAAATTTCAAAGTGTTACTGGAAACGAACGCTTGAACCTAGAAGAGTGAAAATTGGGCAGCCAAGTGGGCTTAGTGAACTGATCATTACCACCAAGTATCATCAAGATTTTGTGAAAAAATGTTTGCTGAGATTTCAGCAAACGAGTAGTTTTTTGGAAGCTTGGCAACCCCTTTCAAACGAAAGTGTTCTTCGCCAGTCTCTGCATGGGGTACTTCAAGAGGAAACAAACCATAGAGATAGAACTTAGAACTACTTCATTTTGTCAAGTTTCACGGAGCTAGCACAAACCGTGTTTGATTTAGAGTTTCAAACACATCTATCTATATAGCAGAAAACAGAGTGAAACCTGAAAATTCAAACTGTTACTGGAAACGAACGCTTGAACCTAGAAGAGTGAAAGTTGGGCAGCCAAGTGGGATTAGTGAACTGATCATTACCACCAAGTATCATCAAGATTTGGTGAAAAAATGTTTGCTGAGATTTCAGCAAACTAGTAGTTTTTTGGAAGCTTGGCAACCCCTTTCAAACGAAAGTGTTTTTCGCCAGTCTCTGCATGGGGTACTTCAAGAGGAAACAAACCATAGAGATAGAACTTAGAACTACTTCATTTTCTCAAGTTTCAAGGAGCTAGCACAAACCGTGTTTGATTTAGAGTTTCAAACACATCTATCTATATAACAGAAAACAGAGTGAAACCTAAAAATTCAAACTGTTACTGGAAACGAACGCTTGAACCTAGAAGAGTGAAAGTTGGGCAGCCAAGTGGGATTAGTGAACTGATCATTACCACCAAGTATCATCAAGATTTGGTGAAAAAATGTTTGCTGAGATTTCAGCAAACTAGTAGTTTTTTGGAAGCTTGGCAACCCCTTTCAAACGAAAGTGTTTTTCGCCAGTCTCTGCATGGGGTACTTCAAGAGGAAACAAACCATAGAGATAGAACTTAGAACTACTTCATTTTGTCAAGTTTCACGGAGCTAGCACAAACCGTGTTTGATTTAGAGTTTCAAACACATCTATCTATATAGCAGAAAACAGAGTTTAACCTAAAATTTCAAACTGTTACTGAAAACGAACGTTTGAACCTAGAAGAGTGAAAATTGGGCAGCCAAGTGGGCTTAGTGAACTGATCATTACCACCAAGTATCATCAAGATTTGGTGAAAAAATGTTTGCCGATATTTCAGCAATCGAGTAGTTTTTTGGAAGCTTGGCAACCCCTTTCAAACGAAAGTGTTTTTCGCCAGTCTCTGCATGGGGTACTTCAAGAGGAAACAAACCATAGAGATAGAACTTAGAACTACTTCATTTTCTCAAGTTTCAAGGAGCTAGCACAAACCGTGTTTGATTTAGAGTTTCAAACACATCTATCTATATAACAGAAAACAGAGTGAAACCTAAAAATTCAAACTGTTACTGGAAACGAACGCTTGAACCTAGAAGAGTGAAAGTTGGGCAGCCAAGTGGGATTAGTGAACTGATCATTACCACCAAGTATCATCAAGATTTGGTGAAAAAATGTTTGCTGAGATTTCAGCAAACTAGTAGTTTTTTGGAAGCTTGGCAACCCCTTTCAAACGAAAGTGTTTTTCGCCAGTCTCTGCATGGGGTACTTCAAGAGGAAACAAACCATAGAGATAGAACTTAGAACTACTTCATTTTGTCAAGTTTCACGGAGCTAGCACAAACCGTGTTTGATTTAGAGTTTCAAACACATCTATCTATATAGCAGAAAACAGAGTTTAACCTAAAATTTCAAACTGTTACTGAAAACGAACGCTTGAACCTAGAAGAGTGAAAATTGGGCAGCCAAGTGGGCTTAGTGAACTGATCATTACCACCAAGTATCATCAAGATTTGGTGAAAAATAGTTTGCCGATATTTCAGCAATCGAGTAGTTTTTTGGAAGCTTGGCAACGCAACCCCTTTCAAACGAAAGTGTTCTTCGCCAGTCTCTGCATGGGGTACTTCAAGAGGAAACAAACCATAGAGATAGAACTTAGAACTACTTCATTTTGTCAAGTTTCACGGAGCTAGCACAAACCGTGTTTGATTTAGAGTTTCAAACACATCTATCTATATAACAGAAAACAGAGTGAAACCTAAAAATTCAAACTGTTACTGGAAACGAACGCTTGAACCTAGAAGAGTGAAAGTTGGGCAGCCAAGTGGGATTAGTGAACTGATCATTACCACCAAGTATCATCAAGATTTGGTGAAAAAATGTTTGCTGAGATTTCAGCAAACTAGTAGTTTTTTGGAAGCTTGGCAACCCCTTTCAAACGAAAGTGTTTTTCGCCAGTCTCTGCATGGGGTACTTCAAGAGGAAACAAACCATAGAGATAGAACTTAGATCTACTTCATTTTGTCAAGTTTCAAGGATCTAGCACAAACCGTGTTTGATTTAGAGTTTCAAACACATCTATCTATATAACAGAAAACAGAGTGAAACCTGAAAATTCAAAATGTTACTGGAAACGAACGCTTGAACCTAGAAGAGTGAAAATTGGGCAGCCAAGTGGGCTTAGTGAACTGATCATTACCACCAAGTATCATCAAGATTTGGTGAAAAAATGTTTGCTGAGATTTCAGAAAACGAGAAGTTTTTTGGAAGCTTGGCAACCCCTTTCAAACGAAAGTGTTCTTCGCCAGTCTCTGCATGGGGTACTTCAAGAGGAAACAAACCATAGAGATAGAACTTAGAACTACTTCATTTTGTCAAGTTTCACGGAGCTAGCACAAACCGTGTTTGATTTAGAGTTTCAAACACATCTATATAGCAGAAAACAGAGTGAAACCTAAAATTTCAAAGTGTTACTGGAAACGAACGCTTGAACCTAGAAGAGTGAAAATTGGGCAGCCAAGTGGGCTTAGTGAACTGATCATTACCACCAAGTATCATCAAGATATTGTGAAAAAATGTTTGCTGAGATTTCAGCAAACGAGTAGTTTTTTGGAAGCTTGGCAACCCCTTTCAAACGAAAGTGTTCTTCGCCAGTCTCTGCATGGGGTACTTCAAGAGGAAACAAACCATAGAGATAGAACTTAGAACTACTACATTTTGTCAAGTTTCACGGAGCTAGCACAAACCGTGTTTGATTTAGAGTTTCAAACACATCTATCTATATAGCAGAAAACAGAGTGAAACCTGAAAATTCAAACTGTTACTGGAAACGAACGCTTGAACCTAGAAGAGTGAAAGTTGGGCAGCCAAGTGGGATTAGTGAACTGATCATTACCACCAAGTATCATCAAGATTTGGTGAAAAAATGTTTGCTGAGATTTCAGCAAACTAGTAGTTTTTTGGAAGCTTGGCAACCCCTTTCAAACGAAAGTATTTTTCGCCAGTCTCTGCATGGGGTACTTCAAGAGGAAACAAACCATAGAGATAGAACTTAGAACTACTTCATTTGGTCAAGTTTCAAGGAGCTAGCACAAACCGTGTTTGATTTAGAATTCCAAACACAGCTATCTATGTAGGAGAAAACAGAGTGAAACCTAAAAATTCAAACTGTTACTGGAAACGAATGCTTCAACCTAGAAGAATAAAAATTGGGCAGCCAAGTGGGATTAGTGAACTGATCATTACCACCAAGTATCATCAAGATTTGGTGAAAAAATGTTTGCTGAGATTTCAGCAAACGTGTAGTTTTTTGGAAGCTTGGCAACCCCTTTCAAACGAAAGTGTTTTTCGCCAGTCTCTGCATGGGGTACTTCAAGAGGAAACAAACCATAGAGATAGAACTTAGAACTACTTCATTTGCTCAAGTTTCAAGGAGCTAGCACAAACCGTGTTTGATTTAGAGTTTCAAACACATCTATCTATATAGCAGAAAACAGAATGAAACCTAAAAATTCAAAGTGTTACTGGAAACGAACGCTTGAACCTAGAAGAGTGAAAATTGGGCAGCCAAGTGGGCTTAGTGAACTGATCATTACCACCAAGTATCATCAAGATTTGGTGAAAAAATGTTTGCTGAGATTTCAGCAAACTAGTAGTTTCTTGGAAGCTTGGCAACCCCTTTCAAACGAAAGTGTTTTTCGCCAGTCTCTGCATGGGGTACTTCAAGAGGAAACAAACCATAGAGATAGAACTTAGAACTACTTCATTTGCTCAAGTTTCAAGGAGCTAGCACAAACCGTGTTTGATTTAGAGTTTCAAACACATCTATCTATATAACAGAAAACAGAGTGAAACCTAAAAATTCAAACTGTTGCTGGAAACGAACGCTTGAACCTAGAAGAGTGAAAGTTGGGCAGCCAAGTGGGATTAGTGAACTGATCATTACCACCAAGTATCATCAAGATTTGGTGAAAAAATGTTTGCTGATATTTCAGCAAACTAGTAGTTTTTTGGAAGCTTTTCAACCCCTTTCAAACGAAAGTGTTTTTCGCCAGTCTCTGCATGGGGTACTTCAAGAGGAAACAAACCATAGAGATAGAACTTAGAACTACTTCATTTTGTCAAGTTTCACGGAGCTAGCACAAACCGTGTTTGATTTAGAGTTTCAAACACATCTATCTATATAGCAGAAAACAGAGTGAAACCTAAAATTTCAAAGTGTTACTGGAAACGAACGCTTGAACCTAGAAGAGTGAAAATTGGGCAGCCAAGTGGGATTAGTGAACTGATCATTACCACCAAGTATCATCAAGATTTGGTGAAAAAATGTTTGCTGAGATTTCAGCAAACTAGTAGTTTTTGGAAGCTTGGCAAACCCTTTAAACGAAAGTGTTTTTCGCCAGTCTCTGCATGGGGTACTTCAAGAGGAACCAAATCATAGAGATAGAACTTAGAACTACTTCATTTTGTCAAGTTTCAAGGAGCTAGCACAAACCGTGTTTGATTTAGAGTTTCAAACACATCTATCTATATAGTAGAAAACAGAGTGAAACCTAAAAATTCAAAGTGTTACTGGAAACGAACGCTTGAACCTAGAAGAGTGAAAATTGGGCAGCCAAGTGGGCTTAGTGAATTGATCATTATCACCAAGTATCATCAAGATTTGGTGAAAAAATGTTTGCTGAGATTTCAGCAAACGAGTAGTTTTTTGGAAGCTTGGCAACCCCTTTCAAACGAAAGTGTTCTTCGCCAGTCTCTGCATGGGGTACTTCACGAGGAAACAAACCATAGAGATAGAACTTAGAACTACTTCATTTGCTCAAGTTTCAAGGAGCTAGCACAAACCGTGTTTGATTTAGAGTTTCAAACACATCTATCTATATAACAGAAAACAGAGTGAAACCTAAAAATTCAAACTGTTACTGGAAACGAACGCTTGAACCTAGAAGAGTGAAAATTGGGCAGCCAAGTGGGCTTAGTGAACTGATCATTACCACCAAGTATCATCAAGATTTGGTGAAAAAATGTTTGCTGAGATTTCAGCAAACGAGTAGTTTTTTGGAAGCTTGGCAACCCCTTTCAAACTAAAGTGTTCTTCGGCTGTCTCTGCATGGGGTACTTCAAGAGGAAACAAACCATAGAGATAGAACTTAGAACTACTTCATTTTGTCAAGTTTCACGGAGCTAGCACAAACCGTGTTTGATTTAGAGTTTCAAACACATCTATCTATATAGCAGAAAACAGAATGAAACCTAAAATTTCAAAGTGTTACTGGAAACGAACGCTTGAACCTAGAAGAGTGAAAATTGGGCAGCCAAGTGGGCTTAGTGAACTGATCATTACCACCAAGTATCATCAAGATTTGGTGAAAAAATGTTTGCTGAGATTTCAGCAAACGAGTAGTTTTTTGGAAGCTTGGCAACCCCTTTCAAACGAAAGTGTTCTTCGCCAGTCTCTGCATGGGGTACTTCAAGAGGAAACAAACCATAGAGATAGAACTTACAACTACTTCATTTTGTCAAGTTTCAAGGAGCTAGCACAAACCGTGTTTGATTTAGAGTTTCAAACACATCTATCTATATAGCAGAAAACAGAGTGAAACCTAAAAATTCAAACTGTTACTGGAAACGAATGCTTCAACCCAGAAGAATAAAAATTGGGCAGCCAAGTGGGATTAGTGAACTGATCATTACCACCAAGTATCATCAAGATTTGGTGAAAAAATGTTTGCTAAGATTTCAGCAAACGAGTAGTTTTTTGGAAGCTTGGCAACCCCTTTCAAACGAAAGTGTTTTTCGCCAGTCTCTGCATGGGGTACTTCAAGAGGAAACAAACCATAGAGATAGAACTTACAACTACTTCATTTTGTCAAGTTTCAAGGAGCTAGCACAAACCGTGTTTGATTTAGAGTTTCAAAGACATCTATCTATATAGCAGAAAACAGAGTGAAACCTAAAATTTCAAAGTGTTACTGGAAACGAACGCGTGAACCGAGAAGAGTAAAAATTGGGCAGCCAAGTGGGCTTAGTGAAACTGATCATTACCACCAAGTATCATCAAGTTTTGGTGAAAAAAAGTTTGCTGAGATTTCAGCAAACTAGTAGTTTTTTGGAAGCTTGGCAACCCCTTTAAAACGAAAGTGTTTTTCGCCAGTCTCTGCATGGGGTACTTCAAGAGGAAACAAACCATAGAGATAGAACTTAGAACTACTTCATTTGGTCAAGTTTCAAGGAGCTAGCACAAACCGTGTTTGATTTAGAGTTTCAAACACATCTATCTATATAGCAGAAAACAGAATGAAACCTAAAAATTCAAAGTGTTACTGGAAACGAACGCTTGAACCTAGAAGAGTGAAAATTGGGCAGCCAAGTGGGCTTAGTGAACTGATCATTACCACCAAGTATCATCAAGATTTGGTGAAAAAATGTTTGCTGAGATTTCAGCAAACTAGTAGTTTTTTGGAAGCTTGGCAACCCCTTTCAAACGAAAGTGTTTTTCGCCAGTCTCTGCATGGGGTACTTCAAGAGGAAACAAACCATAGAGATAGAACTTAGAACTACTTCATTTTGTCAAGTTTCAAGGAGCTAGCACAAACCGTGTTTGATTTAGAGTTTCAAACACATCTATCTATATAACAGAAAACAGAGTGAAACCTAAAAATTCAAACTGTTGCTGGAAACGAACGCTTGAACCTAGAAGAGTGAAAGTTGGGCAGCCAAGTGGGATTAGTGAACTGATCATTACCACCAAGTATCATCAAGATTTGGTGAAAAAATGTTTGCTGAGATTTCAGCAAACGAGTAGTTTTTTGGAAGCTTGGCAACCCCTTTCAAACGAAAGTGTTCTTCGCCAGTCTCTGCATGGGGTACTTCAAGAGGAAACAAACCATAGAGATAGAACTTAGAACTACTTCATTTTGTCAAGTTTCACGGAGCTAGCACAAACCGTGTTTGATTTAGAGTTTCAAAAACATCTATCTATATAGCAGAAAACAGAGTGAAACCTGAAAATTCAAACTGTTACTGGAAACGAACGCTTGAACCTAGAAGAGTGAAAGTTGGGCAGCCAAGTGGGCTTAGTGAACTGATCATTACCACCAAGTATCATCAAGATTTGGTGAAAAAATGTTTGCTGAGATTTCAGCAAACTAGTAGTTTTTTTGGAAGCTTGGCAACCCCTTTCAAACGAAAGTGTTTTTCGCCAGTCTCTGCATGGGGTACTTCAAGAGGAAACAAACCATAGAGATAGAACTTAGAACTACTTCATTTGGTCAAGTTTCAAGGAGCTAGCACAAACCGTGTTTGATTTAGAATTCCAAACACAGCTATCTATGTAGGAGAAAACAGAGTGAAACCTAAAAATTCAAACTGTTACTGGAAACGAATGCTTCAACCGAGAAGAGTAAAAATTGGGCAGCCAAGTGGGCTTAGTGAACTGATCATTACCACCAAGTATCATCAAGATTTGGAGAAAAAATGTTTGCTGTGATTTCAGCAAACTAGTAGTTTTTTGGAAGCTTGGCAACCCCTTTCAAACGAAAGTGTTCTTCGCCAGTCTCTGCATGGGGTACTTCAAGAGGAAACAAACCATAGAGATAGAACTTAGAACTACTTCATTTTGTCAAGTTTCACGGAGCTAGCACAAACCGTGTTTGATTTAGAGTTTCGAGACATCTATCTATATAGCAGAAAACAGAGTGAAACCTAAAAATTCAAACTGTTACTGGAAACGAACGCTTGAACTTAGAAGAGTGGGCAGCCAAGTGGGCTTAGTGAACTGATCATTACCACCAAGTATCATCAAGATTTGGTGAAAAAATGTTTGCTGAGATTTCAGCAAACTAGTAGTTTTTTGGAAGCTTGGCAACCCCTTTCAAATGAAAGTGTTTTTCGCCAGTCTCTGCATGGGGTACTTCAAGAGGAAACAAACCATAGAGATAGAACTTAGAACTACTTCATTTGGTCAAGTTTCAAGGAGCTAGCACAAACCGTGTTTGATTTAGAATTCCAAACACAGCTATCTATGTAGGAGAAAACAGAGTGAAACCTAAAAATTCAAACTGTTACTGGAAACGAATGCTTCAACCTAGAAGAATAAAAATTGGGCAGCCAAGTGGGCTTAGTGAACTGATCAATACCACCAAGTATCATCAAGATTTGGTGAAAAAATGTTTGCTGAGATTTCAGCAAACTAGTAGTTTTTTGGAAGCTTGGCAACCCCTTTCAAACGAAAGTGTTCTTCGCCAGTCTCTGCATGGGGTACTTCAAGAGGAAACAAACCATAGAGATAGAACTTAGAACTACTTCATTTTGTCAAGTTTCACGGAGCTAGCACAAACCGTGTTTGATTTAGAGTTTCAAACACATCTATCTATATAACAGAAAACAGAGTGAAACCTAAAAATTCAAACTGTTACTGGAAACGAACGCTTGAACCTAGAAGAGTGAAAGTTGGGCAGCCAAGTGGGATTAGTGAACTGATCATTACCACCAAGTATCATCAAGATTTGGTGAAAAAATGTTTGCTGAGATTTCAGCAAACTAGTAGTTTTTTGGAAGCTTGGCAACCCCTTTCAAACGAAAGTGTTTTTCGCCAGTCTCTGCATGGGGTACTTCAAGAGGAAACAAACCATAGAGATAGAACTTAGAACTACTTCATTTTGTCAAGTTTCACGGAGCTAGCACAAACCGTGTTTGATTTAGAGTTTCAAACACATCTATCTATATAACAGAAAACAGAGTGAAACCTAAAAATTCAAACTGTTACTGGAAACGAACGCTTGAACCTAGAAGAGTGAAAGTTGGGCAGCCAAGTGGGATTAGTGAACTGATCATTACCACCAAGTATCATCAAGATTTGGTGAAAAAATGTTTGCTGAGATTTCAGCAAACTAGTAGTTTTTTGGAAGCTTGGCAACCCCTTTCAAACGAAAGTGTTTTCGCCAGTCTCTGCATGGGGTACTTCAAGAGGAAACAAACCATAGAGATAGAACTTAGAACTACTTCATTTTGTCAAGTTTCACGGAGCTAGCACAAACCGTGTTTGATTTAGAGTTTCGAGATAACTATCTATATAGCAGAAAACAGAGTGAAACCTAAAAATTCAAACTGTTACTGGAAACGAACTCTTGAACCTAGAAGAGTGAAAGTTGGGCAGCCAAGTGGGTTAGTGAACTGATCATTACCACCAAGTATCATCAAGTTTTGGTGAAAAATATTTGCTGAGATTTCAGCAAACGAGTAGTTTTTTGGAAGCTTGGCAACCCCTTTCAAACGAAAGTGTTTTTCGCCAGTCTCTGCATGGGGTACTTCAAGAGGAAACAAACCATAGAGATAGAACTTAGAACTACTTCATTTGGTCAAGTTTCAAGGAGCTAGCACAAACCGTGTTTGATTTAGAGTTTCAAACACATCTATCTATATAACAGAAAACAGAGTGAAAACTAAAAATTCAAAATGTTACTGGAAACGAACGCTTGAACCTAGAAGAGTGAAAATTGGGCAGCCAAGTGGGCTTAGTGAACTGATCATTACCACCAAGTATCATCAAGATTTGGTGAAAAAATGTTTGCTGAGATTTCAGAAAACGAGAAGTTTTTTGGAAGCTTGGCAACCCCTTTCAAACGAAAGTGTTCTTCGGCTGTCTCTGCATGGGGTACTTCAAGAGGAAACAAACCATAGAGATAGAACTTAGAACTACTTCATTTTGTCAAGTTTCACGGAGCTAGCACAAACCGTGTTTGATTTAGAGTTTCAAACACATCTATCTATATAGCAGAAAACAGAGTGAAACCTAAAATTTCAAAGTGTTACTGGAAACGAACGCTTGAACCTAGAAGAGTGAAAATTGGGCAGCCAAGTGGGCTTAGTGAACTGATCATTACCACCAAGTATCATCAAGATTTTGTGAAAAAATGTTTGCTGAGATTTCAGCAAACGAGTAGTTTTTTGGAAGCTTGTCAACCCCTTTCAAAAGAAAGTGTTCTTCGCCAGTCTCTGCATGGGGTACTTCAAGAGGAAACAAACCATAGAGATAGAACTTAGAACTACTTCATTTTGTCAAGTTTCACGGAGCTAGCACAAACCGTGTTTGATTTAGAGTTTCAAACACATCTATCTATATAGCAGAAAACAGAGTGAAACCTGAAAATTCAAACTGTTACTGGAAACGAACGCTTGAACCTAGAAGAGTGAAAGTTGGGCAGCCAAGTGGGATTAGTGAACTGATCATTACCACCAAGTATCATCAAGATTTGGTGAAAAAATGTTTGCTGAGATTTCAGCAAACTAGTAGTTTTTTGGAAGCTTGGCAACCCCTTTCAAACGAAAGTGTTTTTCGCCAGTCTCTGCATGGGGTACTTCAAGAGGAAACAAACCATAGAGATAGAACTTAGAACTACTTCATTTGGTCTAGTTTCAAGGAGCTAGCACAAACCGTGTTTGATTTAGAATTCCAAACACAGCTATCTATGTAGGAGAAAACAGAGTGAAACCTAAAAATTCAAAATGTTACTGGAAACGAATGCTTCAACCTAGAAGAATAAAAATTGGGCAGCCAAGTGGGCTTAGTGAACTGATCATTACCACCAAGTATCATCAAGATTTGGTGAAAAAATGTTTGCTGAGATTTCAGCAAACTAGTAGTTTTTTGGAAGCTTGGCAACCCCTTTCAAACGAAAGTGTTCTTCGCCAGTCTCTGCATGGGGTACTTCAAGAGGAAACAAACCATAGAGATAGAACTTAGAACTACTTCATTTTGTCAAGTTTCACGGAGCTAGCACAAACCGTGTTTGATTTAGAGTTTCGAGACATCTATCTATATAGCAGAAAACAGAGTGAAACCTAAAAATTCAAACTGTTACTGGAAATGAACGCTTGAACCTAGAAGAGTGGGCAGCCAAGTGGGCTTAGTGAACTGATCATTACCACCAAGTATCATCAAGATTTGGTGAAAAAATGTTTGCTGAGATTTCAGCAAACTAGTAGTTTTTTGGAAGCTTGGCAACCCCTTTCAAATGAAAGTGTTTTTCGCCAGTCTCTGCATGGGGTACTTCAAGAGGAAACAAACCATAGAGATAGAACTTAGAACTACTTCATTTGGTCAAGTTTCAAGGAGCTAGCACAAACCGTGTTTGATTTAGAATTCCAAACACAGCTATCTATGTAGGAGAAAACAGAGTGAAACCTAAAAATTCAAACTGTTACTGGAAACGAATGCTTCAACCTAGAAGAATAAAAATTGGGCAGCCAAGTGGGCTTAGTGAACTGATCATTACCACCAAGTATCATCAAGATTTGGTGAAAAAATGTTTGCTGAGATTTCAGCAAACTAGTAGTTTTTTTTAAGCTTGGCAACCCCTTTCAAACGAAAGTGTTCTTCGCCAGTCTCTGCATGGGGTACTTCAAGAGGAAACAAACCATAGAGATAGAACTTATAACTACTTCATTTTGTCAAGTTTCACGGAGCTAGCACAAACCGTGTTTGATTTAGAGTTTCAAACACATCTATCTATATAACAGAAAACAGAGTGAAACCTAAAAATTCAAACTGTTACTGGAAACGAACGCTTGAACCTAGAAGAGTGAAAGTTGGGCAGCCAAGTGGGATTAGTGAACTGATCATTACCACCAAGTATCATCAAGATTTGGTGAAAAAATGTTTGCTGAGATTTCAGCAAACTAGTAGTTTTTTGGAAGCTTGGCAACCCCTTTCAAACGAAAGTGTTTTTCGCCAGTCTCTGCATGGGGTACTTAAGAGGAAACAAACCATAGAGATAGAACTTAGAACTACTTCATTTTGTCAAGTTTCACGGAGCTAGCACAAACCGTGTTTGATTTAGAGTTTCAAACACATCTATCTATATAACAGAAAACAGAGTGAAACCTAAAAATTCAAACTGTTACTGGAAACGAACGCTTGAACCTAGAAGAGTGAAAGTTGGGCAGCCAAGTGGGATTAGTGAACTGATCATTACCACCAAGTATCATCAAGATTTGGTGAAAAAATGTTTGCTGAGATTTCAGCAAACTAGTAGTTTTTTGGAAGCTTGGCAACCCCTTTCAAACGAAAGTGTTTTTCGCCAGTCTCTGCATGGGGTACTTCAAGAGGAAACAAACCATAGAGATAGAACTTAGAACTACTTCATTTTGTCAAGTTTCACGGAGCTAGCACAAACCGTGTTTGATTTAGAGTTTCAAACACATCTATCTATATAGCAGAAAACAGAGTGAAACCTGAAAATTCAAACTGTTACTGGAAACGAACGCTTGAACCTAGA
>NW_027516385.1:0-60057 GCF_048772815.1 Callospermophilus lateralis | reverse complement strand
TATATGTAATTTTGTGTAACAATGAGGGTCTCCCTCCATTACCATGCAATTTCCTTTATCTCTCTCTTTCCGCCCCCCACCTCATGTCTCTGTTTAATGTTGATCTTTTCTTCCTGCTCTTCCTCCCTGCTCTGTTGTTAGTTGCTCTCATTATATCAAAGAAGACATTTTTATTTGTTTTTTAGGGTTTGGCTAGCTTCACTAAGCATAATCTGCTCTAGTGCCATCCATTTCCCTGCAAATTCAATGATTTTGTCATTTTTTAATGATGCATAATACTCAATGGTGTATAAATACCACATTTTTTTATCCATTCATCTACTGAAGGGCATCTGGGTTGGTTCCACAGTCTAGCAATTTTGAATTGTGCTGCTATGAACATCGATGTGGCAGTATCCCTGTAATATGCTCTTTTAAGGTCTTCAGGGAATAGTCTGAGAAGGGCAATAGCTGGGTCAAATGGTGGTTCCATTCCCAGCTTTCCCAGGAATCTCCATACTGCTTTTCAAATTTGCCACAACAGTTTGCAGTCCCACCAGCAATGTATAAGAGTACCCTATTCTCCACATCCTCGCCAGCACTTGTTGTTGTTTGACCTCATAATGGCTGCCAATCTTACTAGAGTAGGATGGTATCTTAGGGTGGTTTTAATTTGCATTTCTCTGACTGCTAGAGATGGTGAGCATTTTTTCATGTACTTACTGATTGATTGTATGTCCTCCTCTGAGAAGTGTTGGTTCAGGTCCATGGCCCATTTTTTGATTGGGTTATTTATCATCTTATTGTCTAATTTTTTGAGTTCTTGGTATACTCTGGATATTAGGGCTCTATCTGAAGTGTGAGGAGTAAAAATTTGTTCCCATGATTTAGGCTCCCTATTTACCTCTCTCATTTTTTATCCTGCTGAGAAAAAAAAACTTTTCAGTTTAAGTAAGTCCCATTTGATGATTGTTGTTATTAACTCTTCTGCGATGGGTGTCCTGTTAAGGAATTTGGAGCCCGACCCCACATTATGTAGATCAGAGCCAACTTTTTCTTCTATCAGATGCAGAGTCTCTTATTTGATATCTAGCTCCTTGATCCACTTTGAGTTAACTTTTGTGCATGGCAAGAGGAGGGGATTCGGTTTCATTTTGTTGCATATGGATTTCCATTTTACACAAAAACATTTGTTGAAGATGCTATATTTCCTCTATTGCATGCTTTTAGCTCCTTTATCAAATATAGCACAGTTGTAGCTTTGTGAATTAGTCTTTGTGTCCTCTATTCTGTACCCATTGGTCAACCCGCCTGTTTTGGTACCAGTGCCATGCTGTTTTTGTTACTATTGCTCTGTAGTATAGTTTTAAGTCTGGTATCGCTATATCGCCTGATTCACACTTCCTGCTAGAATTGCTTTTGCTATTCTGGGTCTTATATTTTTCCATATGAATTCCATGATTGCTTTATCTATTTCTACAAGAAATGCCTTTGGGATTTTGATTGGCATTGCATTAAACCTATAGAAAACTTTTGGTAATTTCGCCATTTTGATGATGTTAGTTCTGCCTATCCAGGAACAGGGTATATTTTTCCATCTTCTAAGATCTTTTTCTACTTCCCTTTTTAGGGTTCTGTAGTTTTCATTGTATAAGTCTTTCACCTTTTTTGTTAGGTTGATTTTCAAGTATTTAATTTTTTTGACGATATTGTGAATGGAGTGTTTTTCCTCATTTCTGTTTCAGAAGTTTTGTCGCTGATATACAGAAATGCCTTTGATTTATGCGTTTTGATTGTATATCCTGCCACTTTGCTGAATTCATTCATTAGTTCTAGTAGATTTTTTTGTAGACCCCTTTGGGTTTTCTATGTATAGAATCATGTCACCAGGAAATAGTGATAATTTACGTTCTTATTTTCCTATTTTAATGCCTTTGATTTCTTTCGTCTGTCTAATTGCTCTGGCCAGTGTTTCGAGAACTATATTGAATAGAACTGGTGACAGAGGGCATCCCTGTCTTGTTCCAGATTTTAGAGGGAATGCCTTCAATTTTTCTCCATTCATAATGATGCTAGCCTGAGACTTAGCATAGATAGCTTTTAAAATGTCGAGGTTAGTTCCTTTTATCCCTATTTTTCTAATGTTTTGAACATAAAGAGATGCTGTACTTGGTCAAATGCTTTCTGCGTCTATCGAGATGATCATATGGTTCTTATCTTTAAGTCTATTGATGTGATGAATAACATTTATTGATTTTCGTATATTGAACCATCGTTGCATCCCAGGGATGAATCCGACTTGATCCTGGTGAAAAATTTTTTTGATGTGCCTTTGTATTCGATTAGGCAGATATTTATTGAGGATTTTTGCATCTAGGTTAATCAGATATATTGGTCTGTAGTTCTCTTTCTTTGAGTTGTCTTTTTCTGGTTTTGGAATTAGGGTGATGTTGGCCTCATAAAACGAATTTGGCAGAGCTCCCTCTTTTTCTATTTCCTGAAATAACTTGAAAAGTATTGGTATAAATTCTTCTTCAAAGGTTTTGTAAAACTCCACTGTATAGCCATCCGTTCCTGGGCTTTTCTTGGTTGGTAGTCTTTTGATTGCTTCTTCTATTTCATCCATTGATATTGGTCGGTTTAAATTGTGTGTATCCTCCTGACTCAGTTTGGGCAAATCATATGACTTAAGAAATTTATCGATGTCTTCACTATTTTCTATTTTATTGGAATAATGATTTTCAAAATAATTTCTAATTATTTGATGTGCCTTTGTATTCGATTCGCCAGAATTTTATTGAGGATTTTTGCATGTAGGTTCATCAGATATATTGGTCTGTAGTTTTCTTTCTTTGAGGTGTCTTTTTCTGATTTCGGAATCATCGTGATGTTGGCCTCATAGAATGAATTTGGCAGAGCTCCCTCTTTTTCTCTATCCTGAAATAACTTGAAAAGTATTGGTATTAAATCTTCTTTAAATGTTTGTAAAACTCCGCTGTATAGCCATCCGTTCCTGGGCTTTTCTTGGTTGGTAGTCTTTTGATTGCTTCTTCTGTTTCATCCATTGACATTGGTCTGTTTAAATTGTGTGTATCCTCCTGACTCAGTCTGGGCAAATCATATGACTTAAGAAATTTGTTGATGTCTTCACTATATTCTATTTTATTGGAATATAGGTTTTCCAAATAATTTCTAATTGTCTTCTGTATTTCGGAAGCATCTGTTGTAATATAGCCTTTTTCATCCCATATGTTAGTAATTTGAGTTCTCTCTCTTCTTCTCTTCATTAGCATGGCTAAGGGTCTGTCGAACATATATATTTTTTCGAAGAACCACCTTTTAGTTTTGTTAATTTTTTCAATAGTTTCTTTTGTTTCAATTTCGTTGATTTCTGCTCTGATTTTAATTATTTCTTGCCTTCTGCTACATTTTTTGTTGTTTTGCTCTTCCTTTTCTCGGGCTTTGAGTTAAAGTGTGAGCTCATTTATTTGTTCGGTTTTACTTTTTTTCAGGAATGACCTCCAGGCAATGAATTTCCCTCTTAAAACTGCTTTCATTGTGTCCCATAGATTCCGATATGTTGCGTCTGTATTTTCATGTATCTCTAAGAATTTTTTGATTTCCTCCTTTATATCTTCTCTAACCCACTGATCATTCAGTAACATATTGTTCATTTTCCATGTGATGTAGAATTTTTCCTTCCTTCTTTTATCATTGATTTCCAGTTTCATTCCATTATGATCAGATAAAATGCATGGTATTATCTCCACACCTTTATATTTACTGAGGGTTGCCCTATGGCATCATATATTGTCTATTTTTGAGAAGGATCCATGTGCTGCTGAGAAAAAAGTATATCCACTTGATGATGGTTGATATATTCTATATATGTTAGTTACATGTAGGTTATTGATTGTGATATTGAGTTCTATACTTTCTTTATTCAACTTTTGTTTGAAGGATCTGTCCAATGATGATAGATGTGTGTTGAAGTCACCCATAATTATTGTGTTGTGGTCTATTTCATTCTGGAGCTTGAGGAGAATTTGTTTCATGAACAATGTAGCACCATTATTTAGTGCATAAATATTGATAATTGCTATGTCTTGTTAGTGAATGGTTCCTTATAACAGTATATAATGTCCTTCCTTATCCCTTTTCATTAACTTAGTCTTGAAGTCGATTTTATTCGATATGAGGATGTCCACCCCTGCTTGTTTATGAGGATAAGTGTGCATGGTGTATTTTCTCCCAACCTTTCACCTTCAGCCTGTGTGTCTTTGCATTTCAGATGTGTCTCCTGGAGGCAAAATATTGTTGGATTTGTTTATTTAATCCAAGTTACCAGCCTATGTCGCTTTATTGGAGACTTTAAGCCATTTACATTCAGAGTTACTATTGATGTATGGTTTGTATGCCAGCCATGTTTGATTATTCATATTTTTTTTAATTTAGTTTGTTTCTCCATGACAAGCTTTCACCCTGCCTCTGTCATTACCAAGGTACTTCCCACTGATGGTTTTGGTTGTTGTTTTTCATTTCTTTCTTGTGTAGTGTTTTGCTCAAGACGCTTTGAAATGCTTGTTTTCTGGCTTCAAATTCTTTTAGCTTTTGTTTATCATGAAAGATTCTTATTTCGTTGTTGGACCTGATGGTTAATTATGCTGGATACATAATTCTTGGTTGGCATCCATTGTCTTTCAGTGTTTGATATACATTTTTCCAGGATCTTCTCGCTTTCAGCGTCTGTGATGAAATATCCATTGTTAACCTTATTTGTTTACCACTGAATGTATTCTGCCTCCATTCTCTTGTAGATTTATTATTTTCTCTTTGTTCTGTATATTGGATATCTTCATAACAATGTGTCTTGGCATTGGCCTACTGTGATTTTGTGTGCTCTTGTCCTGTATGCAGCTACAATTTGTATATCCATTTCCTTTTTTATTTCTGGAAAGTTTTCTGTAATTTTTTCATTCAGCAGTTTTCTCATTCCCTTGGTTTGAGTCTCTGTACCTTCCTCTATCCTGATGACTCGTAAGTGTGTTTTTTTTTTATGTTATCCCAAATCTCTTGGATGTTTTTCTTGTGATTTTTTTGCCAGCCTTTCTGAGTTGGCTGGACTCGTTTCAAGATGATATATTTTGTCTTCATTATCTGACCTTTTGGCTTTTACTTGCTCCACTCTGTTAGTGATACTCTCAATGGAGTTCTTAATTTGGTTTATCATTTCCTTCATTTCTAGAATTATTGTTTGATTTTTTTATAATTTCTATCCTCTGATAAAGATGCTTAACTTTTTCTTTTATCTGTTTATGTAATTCATTTTCAATGTTTTCTTTTACTGTTTGGATTTTCTGTCTCGTATCCTCTTTAAGTTTCCATTCCATCTGTCTAAGGTATTCCTTGAGTTCTTTATATGACCATTTTTCTGATGACTCTAGGTCCTTCTGAATATTTAGGGTGTCCTTCGTGGTTTGTACTCCTTTTCTTCCTTGCTTGTTTATGCTGCTCATGTTACTTCTTGTTCTGTTTGACTGCTTAGTTACTGTTTACTCTTATAAATTTATTTGATGCTTGGGAGGAAAGATTTTAGAAGGGAAGGGAAAAAGTCACTAAAGAGAATGAGAGTAGGCAGGTAGAATGCAAGGAATGGGAAATAGGAAAATTGAAAAGAAATGAAAAGACAATAGAAAAAATAGAAAATAAAGAAAGAAAATGATTTTTTTAAAAAAATGATTATGATAATATGAAATTAAAATTTTAAAAAAATAATAATAACAAAAGAAAAAATTAAAAAAAATTAAAAACATTTTAAAAAAGTTAAAGAACAGCAACAAAAAATGCAAATAAAAGAAAACAAAAAAAACAAAAACAAAAAAAACAAACTAATATAATAATAATAATAATAAATGCAGTCATAGATTGCAATAAACTTTTTTTTCCATTAGGTAGAGCTGTGCCCACTGGGCCAAGCTTCTCCTTTCAATAGGTGGGAACCAATCACTGTGCAGCAGCTATTCCTCCCACACTGGGTGGGTGTCCAATCCTGAGTGCCTAGGGCCTTCTTTTGTGTTTCCTCAAGCCAGGCCCCACTCACCTGTGACACTCACCACAATACTGGCTACATGCCAGGTCTGCTGCTCCTAGGAGCCCTGTTTTCATCAACGCCTGGGCACAATCTCCCTGTTTGTCTCCCTCAGACCCTAAGTTTTTAGAGCTTAGGCCTGAGAACCCCCAGCGAATTTGCTTGCACTCCGGAAGCCATGCCCCCGGAAGCTGGAGCAAGAGACTTCAGTTTTCAGCACTGGTGGGAGCGGTGGCCTGGAGGTCTGCACCACGAGTCCCGTGCCACTCCTAATTCCCTAGGTCTGGATATCGCGCTCAAGGGAGAGCTGGGAGGGGCTCTTAAGATTTCCCCACAAGTTCGCAAATTTATAGGAATTTGCTTCACTTTCAATCACTTCCTGCTTCAGGACACATGTATTCTTCCATGTTTCTTGACAGGTCTTTTTATGAGACTTCTTTCAAGACACATGACTTTCAATTTCCATAATCACTTTTGAAGCAAAACTCACATAAACTTTATGATAAATTATAACTCTGATATTACCATTACATGTATAACTGGTTGGAATTAATGATTGCATACCAATATAGGATTTCTTATATATTTTCAGATAAAAATTCAATCCATTATTTAAAGTGAAAAGAGTTATATTATTTATTCACAGAATGGTCTATTCATGCATTATCTCTATATTCATAGACGCAGTGAACACTTCTTTATACCCCCAATACTAATTTATACGTCTTCAAAATATTGCTCCCTGAAATGGTGGAAGAAATACTCATGTCACCTGATCTACTTATACATTTAATCACAGAAATATTCGGAACAAAAAATGCAAAGGTCACACTTATGTTTGTACCAAAGCCTAAAAGGAAAGTAAACATGGATTACTAAAAACATCCATGTCCATGTTGCCTAATGCTGTCAAATGTCAATCCTATTGGTGACTACATATTTGTTTCTTCTTAAGATTATATATTCAAACTCAACCCTACTGAAAATGTCTAATCCTATCCCTCACTTTATACATTGCCTGATTTCATTATGGCTCTATTTCTGTTTCCTACATATTTTCCCCAGTTCATCATTGTGACTGACTCTTCACATGTGCTGACATTTACATTCACACTCTAATCGATAACCTATTGCTAATAAACTTTTGTTCCTAATCCTATACTCATTCTTTTTGTAAACCTACCGAATATCTTCCTAATCCGACCGACTATTCTTTTTTGACTGGTTGTTCTCTTCTACATTCAATCAAGCAAGGTAAAGGTCTTATGCCATTGTATATTGATCTATCTGAGACCTCTGTGCAGAATGCAATTCAATGCTAAGTATCACAATCAAGGGTCCAATGCCCTTCTGGGCTTCAAATGTTACCTAGATTTCTGGTTTCACACTTATATTTCACATATATATTCTGGTAAATATCGCAGTTTCAAATACCATTATTCATTCTGCAGGATGATTCCTAAACTAAATCCAACATGTTATTGACCCTAAACATACACTGTTCCCTCAATCTAACTTTACAGAAGAGCAGGGACAGAGTTGGTCTTACAATACAGGAATGTAGGGGATCTTCCACCTGCTGAGAACCTCAAAGGTCCATGCAGACATGATTCCTGGAAAAGAGGTAGGCAGCTATGAAGGACCTGAGAGAGCAAAAGTCATCTTCCATGGCAAACAACCTTGTCAGGATGAAGGGGTGTGTCTGAATCAGCCACTTTCTTCTTAATGTAGAGAAGATGGACCAAACAAGGTCTGTGTGGAGAGCTGTTCCCGTGTGTCTATGGTTGATATGCCATTCTAACTTGTGACAGTGTCACAGGAAGTAGGGGCAGCCTCCATCTCATGGGACCCTTGGAAGCAACTATTAGGACAAAGTGTTTGCCAAGGCATTGACCTATTCAGTTCCTGAAGGAAGTGACCTACCTTACTTCTTTGGTGATGGAACTCTCTGAACTTGGGATCCAGGAAGCCAGGCATCCAGAGCCAGTCCCAGTCCCAGTCCCAGTGGGCTCACTTGTTTAGTTTTACTAATGACAGATTCTGTCTTTTTTGGTACCTACTGATGTGAGGATGGCCAAATGCCAGGAGAGCTCTGAAGACGGGCCTTTCCTTAGTAACTAGGTAGTGGCTCACCGCTGGCTCCTAACAACTTCACAGAGTTGGCCAAGGAGACCAGATCTGACACAGTACAGGCCATTTCGGGGGAACATAGTAGGGCCCGCCAGTCAGAGGACACTCTGGATATTCACAGACTTACTTGGAGAAGGAGGTGCCTTTGTGTTTGTGGGTGTGAGTTTGTGGTTTTGTCTCATTTTCTTAGAATAGGTAGAAAAGCTGGTATGTCTGGTTTGCAGTGGACTGTTTCTAGATAGTCGTTTGACAAGGCAAGTGTTTCTATGTCTGTGTATAACACTGTGTCCGTGGTTGTAGACATTAGAAAAGAGAATGCATCAATGAATGTGTCCTGTCTAGTAGAAAGCTTCCCAGCATTCATCCTGCCCAATTTATGACTGCACTGCAGGTTGCCTTATCGATGGGCAACACCTAATATCTTCCTAAGTTTCAGATTTCTTCCTGAATTCTGACCAATCAGCAGAATAATCTCATGGTTTTGTGTCCAAGATAGGTACCACCCCAAGCTCTGTCACATGGCCATGTACTGAATAGCTGAAGGTAATGGCGAGCATCTTAGAAAACTCAGATATCAGTGTGACCAGGTAAGTCTCAGTGGAGAAACCATGTTTTGTGCCCTTTGCTTACCTATTTTTCTGTTTCACTGAATGACAGGAAGGTCTTTGCCTCAGGCCACCCCTTTGTGAAGCATGAAAAAAACAGTTTTCATATGGAAATGATTGGGCATCACCTGTGGCTCTTTGCTTAATTGCTTTGAAAGGGATGTGTCTGAATCAGCCTCTTGGCCCTGTGTGAGGCTGTGGCTTAGATTCTCAGCACCTGATGGATATAAAGAAAGATCCCATGTGTGCATCCAAAACCAAAATGGCAAAATTCAGTCATTGTGGATGATGTCTCTCTCCTTCCTCTATTAGGTTGCAGACAATCATCAAGTGAGTATAGGGATCCTTTGGGTCAAATGAGTTTTTCAAAGCCATGCAGAGGTGCGTGGGTTTTCTCATGATTCCACTTCACATAAAGAATCTAAACCCAACAGTCAGTAGGCCTCAAATTGGAGAAGCAGAGCAGTTGTAATGGCAGGCCTATTTGATCACTCCTGGTTCACAGGTATGGTGTCCAGGCCACCCTGACTTTAGGCAAATGAGGGCCAAGGGAGCTTATTTTGGACACTCTCTTGCGCTGTACCCCTCATGGAAATCTCCAGCCAGAGGTTATAATGAGGGTCTATGTGGAAGAAGATGAGGGCCGTGTGGGAATGTTTTGGTTTTAATTTTGGTCATTTGTGTGGCAGTTGGAAGGGATGACTGGGTCCACCTCGGCTTGTACTCTGGTGTAATACTCCTTAGAGACTGAGTTGTAGAACTGACCTCAGAGAAGTATTGCCATGGATTGTGTGGGGATGTTAGGAGGCCACGCATAAGAGTCACCCTTTGAAACTGAGATCTAGGCCAAGGGTGGCTTTCCACAGAACACTGAGAATCTCAGCCAGGATATCACATGATTTTATTCTGAAAAACTTGGCAGCCATAATTGAGAGTCAAAACACACATGGAGCTCACATTGTAGACCTCAATGGTCCTGGCTTCATGTGACCTTTTGGCCACTATTTGGGATGCCTTGCCTGTGATTGTTCTCCAGAGCTTTTATTGAAATGAGCTTCCTTAACATTTAATGGTTCCTGAATGAATTGAAACCCACAGTGACTACAACTTCTTCCTTGAATAATGGCTAGATAAATACCATGAAATTTTTGAAATTTCCATGACGAGGTGGCACTGGAAAACCTTTGGATGTCCTGATGCTGATCATAGTATACTAGACAGTGCCTTGATTGACAGGGTTTCATGAAAATGGTGAAGAACAGAGATGCCAGTTAGTTGTCGCCTGATGATTAGTGGGCCTAGAGCAGTGGTGGACAGATGTGTGACAAAACATCTGTGGTGGGGCCACGTGGATCTGCCATTGGCTTCCAAATGGCTTGTGACTGATATGGTTACAGCCAACAGACCCAATAGGTAAAGGCATCTTGTTATATGGAGAGGTTTCAGGGAAATGTTCAGAATCAGGTTGCTATGACCAAGGGGGCAAGCAATGTGGGATAGAAGCCTGGTTATTTCATTCTCCTGCAAACCCTCACCCACCACACGTGACTAAACTCCCTCCAGCAATGTGTCCCAATCGAACTCCTTTATTTCGTGAAGCAAATACCAAACTCCCAATGCAGCAGCAAGAAACACCATTAAAAGTGGAGGATGAACAAATGTCTTCCCAGTTAACACAGGGAGAAACTTAGCCCCAGTGTCCACAGTTTAGCTACAAAAAAAGAATTCAGCACTGCTGCCACATGTTCAATGAAAAATAAGAAACCATGTCTTACAGGTCACATATATGCAGAACCAGCTTTGATGGTCTCTCTACAAAAGAACTAAATCTCCTGAAAACAACATATATTTCAAGTGACCAACCTCAGAGGCAGTTTCTCAAGAATTCTTTCGGCCAGCAGAGCTCCATGTTTGAGGAGTGTTTACCTTTTGCCTTACTTTTTTGAACTCTGCTACCACCTCCAAGGTTGTGAACTCCTGAGCATATTCCATTCCAGATATGTATTCACAGATTTTCTAACTCTTCTCCTCTAACTGTGTCTTACTTTGGTAAAAGATAATGTCAAGGCATTGTTCTGGATGAGAGTGGGAAGATTTTGGGTAGCACATATTTGCATAGGCATTGGATACATTTTTCAATTTCCCTTCAAAACACTGAATCTCTGACCCTAACCAATTCCCAACTAGACTCTGACTACTAATCCTAATATGATGGAGAAAAATAACAAAAAACAGAAAAGAAGTACAAGCAGTTCAGTGGAGGCAAGGTGTATACTAGGACTTGCCTTTTGCATAATATAGGGTAGGAGTTATAAATCTTGCAAATTTTTTTTGAAATAGTTCTCCATGAGTTTTTGAAGTTAACAAATATGTGAATTCCTTTCTCCCTTTCTCTGTAGCCTATTAAGCACATGTATTTTTATATGCACATATAGATTTCTACCTGGTACCACACGTATATTCTTGTGAGGTGTTTGACTTGGCAGATACAAATTGTGAGAAGAGATCACTCCTCGTAAATGCTGTTTGAACTGAAATTTCAAACTATGGGTGAACTTTCTAGTTGAACAACATTATACATAAATCCATGTTCAGTATAATGAATATTTTTGGATCTGTGTATGATATATATTTCATGATGAATTTTGATTGGCATATATATTGCTAGTTTTTAATGTCTCTCTCTCTCTCTGTATATATATATATATATATATATATATATATATATATATATATATATATACTCTCCAGATTTTTCAAAATATGTAATATATGTGACTTATTATACACTCCCTAAATTCATTCATATTCATTTATGTGGATTTATAATCAACTTTTCACAAGATTATTTTCTAAAATATTCATCCACCTGAAATTCATATTTGTTTCCTATTATTGACAACTAACTTCAGTGAATGGTGTATACAAATCCTAATATTTCTACAGTAACTGACCCAGTTTAACATCAACGCAAGCAGATTCCTATGGGACATGATATATATTTTGACATTCATATTTATTCAACAATGGGACATTATTATTTCTTCAGTTTATGCACATCATAGTATATATATTTCATCCAAAATTTCAAAAATATATAGGAATTTGTTTCACTTTCAATCACTTCCTGCTTCTGAACACATGTATTCCTCCATGTTGCTTTACTGGTCTTTTCATGAGACTTCTTTCCAAACACATTATTTTCGATTTCCAAAATCAATTTTGAAGCGAAACTCACACACTCTTCATGAAAATCCTAATACTAATATTATCATTGATGTATAACTGGTTGTAATGAATGTCTGTATATCAATATTTGATTTCCTGTATATTTTCAGATATCAATTCAATTCATTATTTATAGTGGAATGAGTATATGTTTTATTCAGAGTATGTTCTATTCATGCATTATCTGTATATTCATAGAAACAGGGTACACCTCTTTGTACCCCCAATACTAATTTATACGTCTTCAAAATATTGCTCCCAGAAATGGTGGAAGATATACTCATGTCACCTGATCTACATATATATTTTATCACAGTAATATTATGGACACAAAATGCAAAGGTCACACTTATGATTGTACCAAAGCCTAAATGGAAAGTGAGCATGGATTAGTAATAACATCCATGTCCAGGTTGCCTAATGCTCTCAAATGTCAATCCAATTTGTGACTACATATTTGTTTCTTGCTAAGATTATATATTCAACCTCAACCCTGTTGAAAATGTCTAATCCTATAACTCACATTATACTTTGCCTGATTTCCTTTTGTCTCAATTGATATTTACTTTCATACATATTTTCCCCAGTTCATCATTGTGAATGACTCTTCACATGTGCTGACATTTACATTCACTCTCTACCCGAAACCCTATTGCTAAAAAACTTTTGGTCCAAATCCTATACTCACTCTTCTTTCTAAACCTTCTTACTATCTTCCTAATCCTACCGATTATCCCTTTTTGACTGCATGTTCTCTTCAACATTCAATCATCCAAGGTAAAGGTCCTATGCCATTATATAGCGATTAATCAGAGACATCTGTGCAGAACATAATTCAAAGCTAAGTATCCTACCCAAGGGCCCAATACACTTCTGGGCTTCAAAACTTACATAGATTTGGGTTTTCAAACTTATATTTCACCTTTATATTCTTTTAAATATCCCAGGTTCCCAATAACATTATTCATCCCGCAGAATGATTCCTAACCGAAATCGAACCTGTTATTAACCCTAACCATACGCTGTTCCCTCAATCTAACTTTACAGAGGAGCAGGGACAGAGTTGGTCTTACAATACAGGAATGTAGGGGATCTTCCACCTGCTGAGAACCTCAAAGGTCAATGCAGAAATGATCCTTGGAGAAGTTGTAGGCAGCTATGTAGTACCAAAGAGAGCAAAAGTCTTCTGACATGGTAAAGAACCTGGACAGGATGAAAGGATGTGTCTGAATCAGCCTCTCTCTTCTTAATGTAGAGAAGATGGACCAAAGCATGCCTGTATGGAGAGAAGTTCCCCGGTGCATATGGTTGATATACCATTCTAACTTGTGACAGTGTCACAGAAAGTAGGAACAGCCTCCATCTCATGGGACCCTTGGCAGCAACTGCTAGATCAAAGTGGTTGCCAAGTCAGTGACCTCATTCATTTCATGAAGAAAGTGACTTCACCTAACTTACTTGGTGATGGAACTCTCTGAACTTGGGATCAAGGAAGCCAGGCATCCAGAGCCAGTCCCAGTCACAGTCCCAGTGGGATCACATGTTTGGTTTTACCAAGGGCAGAGAGTCTTTTTTTGGTACCTACTGATGTGAGAATGGCCAAATGCCAGGACAGCGATGAAGAGGGTCCTTTCCTAAGAAAGCAGGTAGTTGGTCATCGCTGGTTCCTGACAACTTCACAGATTTGGCCACGGAGACCAGATCTGAGACAGGGCAGGCCAGTTCGGGGTAACAATATGGTCCACAGACAGAGGACACTCCCGATAATCACAGACATATTGGGGGAAGGAAGTGCTTTTGTGGGTGTGGGTGTGAGTTTGTGGTTTTGTCTCATGTTCTGAGAATAGGTAGGAAAGGCGGTTTGTTTGGTTTGGAGTGGACTGTTTCTAAAAAGTCGTTTGAAAAGGTGAGTGTTTCTATATCTGTGTATCTCACTGTGTCCGTGGTTCTAGACATGAGAAAAGAGAATGCATCAATGGATATGTCCTGTCTAGAAGAAAGTTTTCCAGCATTCATCCTACCCAATTTATGACTGGACTGCAGGTTGCCTTATGGATGGGCCACCCCTACTATCGTCCTAAGTTCCTGTTTTCTTCCTAAATTTTGGCCACTACCCAGAATAGGCTCATGGTTTTGTGTCCAAGATATGTAACACCTCCAAGCTCTGTGACATGGCCATGTACTGGATAGCTGAATGGAATGGCGAGCATCTCAGGAAACTCAGATATCAGTGTGACCAGGAAAGTCTCAGTGGAGAAACACTGTTTTGGGCCTTCTGCTTACCTATTTTTCTGTTGCCCTGAATGTCAGGAAGGTCCTTACCTCAGGCCACTCCTTTTTGAAGCCTGAAGTAAACAGTTTTTAAATGCAAATGAATGGGCATCACCTGTGGTGCTTTGCTTAGTTGCTTTCGAAAGGGATGTGTCTGAATCAGCCGCTTGGCTCTGGGTCAGGCTATGGATTAGATTCTCAGCACCTGATGGATATAAAGAACGTTCCCATGTGTGTATTGAAAACAAAAATGGTAAAAATATCAGTCATTATGCATGAAGTTTCCTGCCTTCCTCTCTTAGGTTCCTGACCTCCATCAAGTGAGAATAGGATCCTCTGCGTCAAATGAGTTCTTTGAACTCCTGCACAAGTGCTTGGGTTCTCCCATGATGCCAAATCACATAAAGAATCTATACCTGACAGTCAGTAGGCCTCAAATTGGAGAAGCAGAGCAGTATTAAAGGCAGGCCTATTTGATCACTCCTGGTTTACAGGAAGGGTGTCAAGGCCACGCTCACTTTAGGCAAATAACGGGCAAGGGTGCATATTTTGGACATTGTCTTGGGCTGCGCTCCTAATGGAAACCTCCAGCAAGAGTTTATGATGAGTGTCTATATGGAAGAAGATGAGGGTCATGTGGGAAAGTTTTGGTTTCAATTGTGGTCATTTGTGTGGCGGTTGGAAGAGATGACTCTGTCCACATGGGCTTGAACTCTGGTGTGATTCTCCTTCGAGACTGAGTTCTGGAACTGACCTCAGAGAAGTATTGCCATTAATTGTGTTGGGATTGTAGGAGGACACGCATGAGAGTCACCCTTGAAACCTGAGATTGGGCCCTGGGTGGCTTTCCACAGAGCACTGAGAATCTCAGCCAGGATATCACATGATTTTATTCTGAAAGACTTGGCAGCTATAGTTAAGAGTCAAAACACACATGGACCTCACATTTTAGACCTCAATGGGCCTGTCTGCATGTGACATTTTGACCACTCTTTGGGAAGCCTTGCCTGTGAGAGATCTCCAGAGCTTTCATTGAAATGAGCTTCCTCACCATTTCATGGTTCTTGGATGAATGGAAACCCAAAAGTGCCTCCAACTTCATTCTTGAACAATGGATAGATAAATACCATGAAATTTTTGAAATTCCCAATGACCAGGTGGCACTGGAGAACCATTGGATGTCCTATTGCTGCTCATGAGTGTACAAGACAGTGCCTTGATTGACTGGATTTCTTGACAATGGTGTAGAACAGAGATGCCAGTAAGTTGGAGCCTGCTGAGTAGTGAGCCTAGAGCAGTGGTGTGCAGTTGTCTGATAATATATTTGTGGTGTGGCCATGTGGGTGTGTCATTGGCTTCCAAATGGCTTGTGACTGATTTGGTGCAGCCAGCAGAAAATTATATGAAAAGGCATCTGGTTATATGGACAGGTTTCAGGGCAATGTTCAGAATCTGGTTGCTATGGTCAAGGGAGCAAGCAATGTGGGATAGAAGCCTGGTTGGTGCATCCTCCTGAAGACCCTGACCCACCACACCTTACAGGACTCTCACCAGCACTGTGACCCATTTGAAATCCTTGTATGTTGTGAAGCAAATACAAAACACCCAGTGCAGCTGCAAGAAACACCACGAAAATTGGAGGATGACCAAATGGCTTCAAAGTCCACACAGGGAGACACTTAGCCCCCAGTGGCCACAGTTTATCTACAAAGAGAGAATTCATCACTGCTTCCTCATGTTCATTAGAAAATAAGAAACCATATCCTCCAGGTCACATAGATGCAGACCCAGCTTTGATGGTCTCCATACACAGGGAGCTAAAGCTCCTGACAACAACATATACTTCAAGTGCCCAACCTCAGAGGCAGTTTCTCAAGAAGTCTTAATGCCAGCATAGCTCAATGTTTGTGGAGTGTTTACACTGTCCCTTACATTTGGAAACTCCTCTACCACCTCCTGAACATTTTCCATTCCAGGTATGTATTCACAGATTTTCTAACTCTTCTTCTCTAATTGTGTCTTACTAGGGGCGAAGATATTGTCAAGGCATTGTTCTGGATGAAAGTGGAAATTTTTTGTAGCACATATTTGCATACACATTGGATTCATTTTCCTATTTTCCATTTGAAATACTTAATAACTGATACTAACCCATACCCTAATAGACTCTTACTACTAATCCTAATATGATGGAGTAAAATAACCCAAACAGAATAGAAATACAAACATTTCAGAGGAGGCATGGTGTATAGTTAGACTTGGCTTTTGCATGATAAAGTGTAGGTGTTATAAATCTAATTAATTTTTAATTGAAATAGTTCCATGTGTACTTAAAGTTAACAAATATGTGAATTCCTGTCACCCTTTCTCTGTAGCCTATTCAGCACATGTATTTTTATATGCACATATAGAATTCTACCTGGTACCACAGGTACATTCTTGTGAGGTGGCTGACTTGGCAGATAGAAATTGTGAGAATTGATCACTCTGCCTAAACGCTGTTGAAACTGAAATTTCAAACTATGGGTGAGCTTCCTAGTTGAACAACATTATACATAAATCCATGTTCAGTAAAATGAATATTTTTGGATCTGTAGATGATATATATTTCATGGTGAATTTCGATTGGCATATGTATTGCTAATTTTTAATGTCTGTGTGTGTGTGTGTGTGTGTGTGTGTGTGTATATATATATATATATATATATATATATATATATATATATACTCTAAATTTTTTTAAAATATAAAATATATGTGTCTTATTATAAACTCCCTAAATTCATTCATATTAATGTATGTGGATTTAGAGTTAACATTTCACAAGATTATTCACGGAAATATTCATCCACCTGAAATACATATTTTTTTCCTAGAAATGAAAACTAACTTCAGTGAATGGTGGATACAAATCCTAATATTCGTACAATAATTGATCCAGTTTCTCATCAATGCAAGTAGATTCCTATGGGACATGATGTGTATTTTGATGTTCATTCTTATTCACCACTGGTATGTTACAATTTCTTCAGTTTATGCACATTATAGGATATATATTTCATCCATACGTTAGCAAAATTATAGGCATTTGTTTCACTTTCAATCATTTTCTGCTTTAGAACACATGTAATCCTCCATGTTTCTTGACTGGTTTGTTTATGAGACTTCATTCCAAACATATTATTTTCGATTTCCATAATCATATTTGAAGCAAAACTCACACACCCTTCATGATAAACTATAACCCTAATATTACTATTAGATGTATAACTGGTTGGAATGAATGATTGTATATCAATATAAGATTTCTTATATATTTTCAGATATCAAATAAATCCATTATTTAAAGTGGAACCAGTTATATTATTTATTCACACTATTGTCTATTCATGCATTGTCTCTATATTCATAGACACAGGGTACACCTCTTTGTAAACCCAATACTAATTTATACGTCTTCAAAATTTTGCTCCCAGTAATGGTGGAAGAAATACTCATGTCATCTGATCTACATATACATTTTATCACAGTAATATTCTGGACACAAAAAGATAAGGTCACACTTATGTTTGAACCAAAGCCTAAATGTAAAGTGAACATGGATTACTAAAACCATCCATGTCAAGTTTGGCTAATGCTCTCAAAAGTCAATCCTATTTGTGACAACATATTTGTTTCTTGCTAAGTTTATATATTCAAACTCAACCCTGTTGAAAATATCTAATCCTATCTCTCACTTTATACTTTTCCTGGTTTCATAATGTCTCTATTTATATCAGCTTTCCTACATACTTTCCACAGTTCATCATTGTGACTGACTCTTCAATTGTGCTGACATTTACATTCACACTCTAATCCAAACCCTATTGCTAAGGAACTTTTTTTCCAAATCCTAAACTCACTCTTCTTCTTAAACCTACTGACTATCTTCCTAATCCTACCCATTATCCCTTTTTGACTGGATGTTCTCTTATACATTCAATAATACAAGGTACAGTGTCTAATGCCATTGTATATCGATCTATCTCAGACATCTGTGCAGAACATAATTCAACGCTAAGCATCACAATCAAGGGCCCATCCCCATTCTGCGCTTCAAATCTTATTTAGATTTCTGTTTTCATACATATATTTCACCTATATATACTTATAAATGTCGCAGGTTCCCAGTACCATTATTCATGCAGCAGAATGATTCCTTATTCAAATCGAACATATTATTAACCCTAACCATACACTGTTCCCTCAATCTAACTTTACAGAAGAGCAGGGACAGAGTTGGTCTTACAATACAGGAATATAGGGGATCTTCCACCTCCTGAGAACGTCAAGGTCCATGCAGAAATGATCCCTGGAGAAGATGTAAACAACTATGAAGGACCTGAGAGAGCAAAAGTCAGCATCCATGGCAAACAACCTGGTCAGGATGAAGGGTTGTTTATGAATCAGCCTCTCTCTTCTTATTGTAGAGAAGATGGACCAAACCAGGTTGGTTTGGAGAGCTGTTCCTAGGTGCCTATGGTTGATATACCATTCTACCTTGTGAAAGTGTCACAGAAAGTAGGGGCAGCCTCCATCTCATGGTCGTCTTGGAAGCAACTGTTAGGACAAAGTGGTTACCAAGGCAGTGATCTGATTCAGTTCCTTAAGGAAGTGACCTCACCTCACTTCTTTGTTGATGGAACTCTCTGAACTTGGTATCCAAGAACCCAGGCACCAAGAGGCAGTCCCAATCCCAGTGGTCTCACTTGTATGGATTTACCAAGGACAGAGTCAGTCATTCTTGGTACCTACTGATGTGAGGACAGCCAAAACCAGGAAAGCTCTGAAGAGGGGCTTTTCCTGAGAAAGTAGGTAGTGGCTCACTGCTGGCTCCTGACAACTTCACAGAGTTGGCCAAGGAGACCAGATCTGAGACAGGACAGGCCATTTCATTGGAACATAGTATGGCCCACCAGTCAGAGGACACTCCGGATAGTCACAGACCTACTTGGGGGAAGGATGTGTCTTTGTGGGAGTCGGTGTGGGTTTGTGGTTTTGTCTCATATTCTGAGAATAGGTAGGAATGGCGGTTTGTTTGGTTTGGAGGGAACAATTTCTAGTAAGTCATTTGACAAGGCGAGTGTTTCTATGTCTGTTAATACCACTGTGTCCCTGGTTGTAGACATTAGAAAAGAAAATGCATCAATGGGTGAGTCCTGTCTAGTAGAAAGCTTCTCAGCTTTCATCCTGCCCAATTCATGAATGGACTGCGGCTTGACTTATCAATGGGGAACACCTGCTAACTTCTTAAGTTCCTGTTTTCTTCCTGAATTGTGTGCACTCTCCAGAATAGGCTCATGGTTTTGTGTCCATGATATGTACCTCCTCAAATCTCTGTGACATGGCCATGTACTGGATAGCTGAAGGGAATGGCGAGCATCTCAGAAAGCTCAGATTTCAGTGTGACCAGGAATGCCTCAGTGGAAAAACCCTGCTTTGGACATTTTGCTTACCTATTCTTCTGTTGCCCTGAAAGTCAGGAAGGTCTTTGCATCAGGTGTGTCATGTGGGAGTGTTTTGGTTTTAATTGTAGTCATTTTTGTGGCCGTTGGAAGAGATGACTATGTCCACCTGGGCTTGAACACTTATGTGATTCCCCTTAGAGACTGAGTTCTGGAACTGACCTCAAAGAAGTATTGGCATGTATTGTGTTGGGATTTTAGGAGGCCACGCATGAGAGTCGCACTTGGAAACTGAGATCTAGGCCCAGGGAGGCTTTCGGAAGAGCACTGGAAATTTCAGGAAGGACATCACATGATTTTATTCTTAAAGACTTGGCAGCCATCGTTGCAAGTCAAAACACACATGGACCTCACATTGTAGACCTCAAATGCCTGTCTTAATGTGACCTTTTAGCCTGTCTTTGAGAAGCCTTGCCTGTTAGAATTCTCCAGAGCTTTCATTGAAATGAGCTTCTTCTCCATTTTATGGTTCCTGAATTAATTGAAACCCACAGTGCCTTCAACTTCATCCATGAAAAATGCCTAGATAAATATCATTAAAGTTTGGAAATTCCCATCACCTGGTGGCACTGGAGAACCTTTGGGTGTCCTATTGCTGATCATGAGTGTACCAGACAGTGCCTTGATTGACTGGGTTTCATGAAAATGGTATAGAACAGAGATGCCAGTAACTTGGAGCCTGATGAGTAGTCGGCCTAGAGCAGTGGTGTGCAGGTGTGTGTTAAAACATCTGTGGTGGGGTGATGTGGATATGCCATTGGCTTCCAAATGCCTTGTGACTGATATGGTGCAGCCCCCATACCCTTGTATGTAAAGGCATCTTGTTATATGGAGAGGTTGCAGGGCAATGTTTAGAATCAGATTGCTATGGTCAAGGGGGCAAGCTATGTGGGATATAAGCCAGGTTGGTGCATTCTCCTGCAGACCCTTACCCACCACACGTGACAGAACTCCCTCCATCACTGTGTCCCAGTTGAACTTCTCGTATTTTGTGAAGCAAATACCAAACTCCCAGTGCAGCTGCAAGAAACACAACGAAAATTGGAGGATGACCAAATGGCTTCACAGTCCACACTGGAAGACACTTAGCCCCCAGTGGCAACAGTTTACCTATAAAGAGAGAATTCAGCCCTGCTGCCTCATGTTCATAGAAAAAAAAGAAACCATGTCCTCCAGGTCATATAGATGCAGACCCAGCTTTGATGGTCTCACTACAAAGGAAGCTAAAGCTCCTGTCATCAACATATATTTCAGGTGCCCAACCTCAGAGGCAGTTTTTCAAAAAGTCTTTAGGCCAGCAGAGCTCCATGTTTTTGGAGTTTTTACCCTGTCCCTTACTTTTTGAAACTTCTCTACAACCTCGAAGGTTGTGAACTCCTGAGCATTTTCCATTACCGATATGTATTCACAGATTTTCTAACTCTTCTCCTCTAATTGTGTCTTACTTGGGGTGGAGGAAATGTCAAGGCATTGTTCTGAAAGAGAGTTGGAAGATTTTTGGGTAGCACATATTTGCCTACACATTGGATTCATTTTCCAATTTTCCATTCGAAATACTGAATCCCTGACTGTCAAGGGTAGAAGGAATTCTTTTTCAAAGAACAGCCTGACACTTACAAGAAACAGCCACCAGGAGACATCCTGTCTGGAAGACATCCTGTAGCCATATGTGTCCCTGAGACATCCTGTGGCCATCTTTCTTCCAGAAACATCCTGAAGTTATCTCACCTTGTGAAGACATCCAGGAACTGCCGATAAGAGTGTTTTCCCAAATCCAGCATTTTAATACCCATGTGTGAACAATAAAATTTTGCAGCTTGATCAGAACTCCTGTGTTGCTCTCATCTCTCGTGTCTCTTGTCCCTTCATTCCTCCCCATCTAGATTCGCTGCCCATGTTGATGTGTCCTGCCGGCCGGGACATCTGGCGCCCACCGACTGGGGCTCAAGCCATTGACTGAGGGGGAACCCCTTCCTCCTGGAAGACTTGGTCAAGAGGAGCCCGCGATCGTCTCAGCAGACACCACCCGAAGACATATCCAGGAGGAGGGTGGGAATGATGCACGGTGAGTGACCCACCATGTGACAAGCAGTATCGTCATATGATTTGTTTATTTCAGGCCTCAAGGAGTTCTTCAAGACATGGGGGGGCACATGTTAAGAAAAAGGAGTTAAAATTTTTCTTTTCACACATAGGAGCATTGTGTCCATGGTTTCCTCTTGAATGGACCATTGATGGCAAAAATGGCTTAGAGTAGGAGACTGTTTAAAAGATTATTATGAATCCTTTGGCCCAGAAAAAATGCCAGTTACCACCTTTTCTTACTGGAACTTAATTAATGAAATTCTTAAAAGTTTTTGCTTTGACAATGGTACCTTACAACTTGTCAGGATTGGGGAAGAGATTATGCAAAAGACCTCTCGTCCCTCCTCTGCATGCCCATCATTAGTATAGACATAGACCCTTCTCAGTCTTCCCAGGACCCTGAGAACCTTTCTGGTCCCCCTCAAAATACGACCCTAATTAATAAGGCTCCAATGATTAAAAACCACCTTTATCCAGTTTTAAATCCCAGAGACACATTGACCCCTGGGAAGGACGCTATCTTGGAGAAGGAAGCAGCTCTCTACCATTCAGAAGACCCGCAACCTCTCAGGACCCTGCCACAGCCTACAGGATTTACACATCCACCTCCCTCCTATATCCCTCCTGCCTTTTGTGCTCTGGCCCTTCAGGGGCCAAGTGCCCCCCCAGATATTTTTTCCCTACTTCCCCTACCTAACCTCGCTCCCTTGCCAGCATCCTTCCAACATAGACGGGAAGAGATGCAACTTTTAAAATAATTAAATTCCCTTGACTCTGAGCTATCTTCATTAGCCTTAGCTATGGAGTCAATGCAAGCTGGCCCACAGCGGTCTAATACAAAGTCGAAGCCACTCCATCGGCCTGTTCTCACCTTCCCAGTCACCACCAGTCAGATAGATAAGCCTGCCCAGGCTGAGGTCAAAGACTTCGATGAGGAACAAGAGGAGGAAGCGGGGGAAATGGATCAAGGAGATCAGGACTCAGAGGATGAGGAGTTCACCCCTGGGCAGGAAGGAACCCAGAGTCTACAAAAAATTAAGCCTATGTTTTCTTGAAAAACTTAATAAGGCTTGTGCTCACTATGGCCCCACTGTGCCCTACACGTTGGCTTTATTAGAAATCCACAGCGCACAATGGCTTACTCCCAATGATTGGAAATTTTTAGACCAAGCTACCTTCAGTGCCGGAGACTTCCTGTTATGGAATGCAGATTTCGAAGACAATGTCGGGAAACTGCTCAAATAATTTTAACTAAGGCCTCCTCTGAATCTGAGACTTAAGTTTAGCTAGTGGGCAATGCGCCTTTTGACACTAAAAATAACAGGCACGTTTCCCTCCTGGACTCTTGGCGCAGACTCAGATGGCTGGTTTTCCTGCTTGGTGACACCTCCCTCAAAAGGCCTTGGCTACCAATTCCCTGGCAAAAATTTGACAAGTGCCCCATGAGCCTTATAGGTAGTTTGTTCCCCGGCTTAACCTAGCTGCGGAATGCTTGCATGAACCAAGCGAAGGTGAAAGCACCTATGTAAAACATCTTGCCTTTGAAAATGCCAACCCAGCATGTCAGGATGTTCTTCAACCACATAAGGATAAAGGGAAACTTTCTGAATTTATTAGACTCTGTGCAGGCGTGGGTGCAGCCCATGCCATGGGTCTCGCTTTAGGGGCCACCTTTACCAAGGCGTTTCACAATCCTGGCTCACGTACTTGCTTTACTTGTAAACAACCTGGCCATTTTGCATGTGGGTGTCCGACAGGCAAACAAAGCCTAGGAATAGCGTCTCCTCAAACTGGGGCTTAACCGCCCCCAGCTACCCTTTTCCATAGAAGTGGTAAAGGTCATCACTGGGGTAGTGAGTGTAGATCTAAGACAAATGCCCTCAGACAGCCTATTTCTTCCTGCTTCTCGGGAAACTCCCTACGGGGCCAGCCCCTGGCCACAACATCCCCCAGGACAAACACAGGAGCAATAAGGTTTGTTCCCTCCCAAACTCCCAACCTACCACAAAATCCTTCTCCACAATTGCCTCCCTCCAACTAGCCACCCCAGGCAGCGCAAAATTGGACCTCTGTGCCACCACAGTTACAATATTAGACTCAATGCAAGGGCCCCAGATAATACCCACTGGAATTATGGGTCCCCCTCCATCTCATACATGTGCCCTTATTCTTGGAAGAGCCTCCACTACCATACAAGGTGTTCAGGTCTTCGCTGGCATTAATGATAATGATTTCACTGAAGAAATAAAAATACTGGCCACTACTATTAATGGAGTTGCCGCCATCCCAGCAGGAACAAGACTTGCACAATTAATTCTCCTTCCCTTGGATTCAGGAGGCATTTCCACCACCCAAACCTACCTCGGGGGGCTGCCTTCTTAGGCTTCTCTGATGTGTATTGGGTTCAACCCATTTCTCACAATAGACCCACCCTTACCTTACTTACTGAAGGAAAGGAATTCCAAGGAGTTCTAGATATTGGAGCTGATGCCACAATTATTTCTCAAAAATACTAGCCATCAGGTTGGCCCCTCACTCCATCCTTGACTGACCTTAAAGGGATAGGAAAATAAAAAAATCCTCTGGTCAGCTCAAGGTCTATTAGCTGCACTGATAAAGATGGTAATAAGTCAACTGTCACTCCTTTCGTTGATTCTGACCTCCCTGTTAACGTATAGGGTGGAGATATTTTGAGTCATTGGAAGTTATTCTCGCCAGTCCCAATTCCATGGTGACTCATCAAATGCTTCCTATGAATTTTGTTCCTGGTACAGGCCTGGGGATACTGAAACAAGGACTGGTGGAGCCTATACAACCCATAAAAAAAACAAATACATGTGGACTTGTGTATTCAGATTTTTAGTGTCGGTCCCTGACCCTCCTGTACCCCATGCAGATAAAATTATTTGGGAGACTCAGACTCCTGTGTTGGTGGATCAGTGGCCCCTTACCCAAGAAAAATTGGAGGCTGCCTCCACGTTAGTGCTGGAACAGCTGGCAGCCGGCCATGTAAAGCCCTCAACCTCACCATGGATTACTCCTATTTTTATTATCAAGAAAAAATCAGGCAAGTGGCGCCTTTTACAATATTTGTGTGCCATTAATAAAGTTATGTGCCCGATGGGAGCACTACAGCCAGGCATTCCCACACCAGTGGCGATTCCAAAAACCTATTGTAAAATGGTTATTGACTTAAAAGATTGCTTTTTTACCATTCCTTTACATCCTGAGGATAGACCCTATTTTGCCTTTAGTCTCCCTCGCATTAATTTTCTGGGCCCTATGCAGAGATTTCAATGGAAGGTTCTTCCCCAAGGTATGGCCAACAGCCCTAGTCTTTGCCAAAAATACGTTGCTCAAGCAGTAGACCCTGTGAGAGATCGATGAGCACAAAATTATATTTTACATTATATGGATGATTTGTTAAGTGCTGCACCTAATACCCATGACCTTAGTAATTGTTACTTGGACTTTTACAAAACCTCACTACCTTGGGACTACAGATAGCTCCAGATAAGTTTCAAACACAGGACCCTTATACCTATTTGGGCCTTAAACTTCAAGATAATCAGATCCAAATTCCTAAAATACAACTATGTGTGGACCATATTCACACACTTAATGATTTTCAAATATTACTGGGGGATATTCAATTGCTAGGAACATATTTAAAATTACCCACTTGTGTACTTTTGCCCCTTAATGATATTTTGATAGGTGATTCCCACCCCTCCTCCCCTCAAAAGCTTACTCCCGAGGCATGACATGCATTAAACCAAGCCACAGAAGCCATTGCCCAAAAGTTTGTTACACAAATTTCTTATAACCTTCCTCTGGTTCTGGTTATTTTCCACACTCCTCATACACCCACAGGAATATTTTGGCAGAGAGATCCACATTTTAAAAATAAAGGCTGCCCCTTGCTTTTGGTCCTTGTACCCACCACATCCTCCAAGGTTATTACTGTTTATCTTGCTCAGGTAGCTTCTCTTATTTTTAAAGGTCATTTGCTTTCTCGACAACATTTTGGCAAAGACCCTGATAATATTTTAATTCCATATACTAAGGACCATACCCTTACTACAATTTTTACTACAGACATGGATGAATGGGATATTGCCCTATCAGGCTTTTTGGGAACAATTCATAACCACATCCCCAATGACCCCCTTTTAAATTTTGTCCAGTTACATCCATTTATTTTTCCCAAAATTACTCAAAAGGCTCCCATTCCTCAAGCCCTTACCTTTTTTACAGACGGTTCCAGTAATGGCCGCGCAGTCTTTGTTGTCAATAACAAGCCTACCACCTTTGATACTGTCTATCAGTCAGCTCAGTTTGTGGAATTGTTCGCCATAACACAAGTTTTTATAAAGTTTTTTGATAATCTTGTTAATATTTATACAGACAGTGCCTACATTGCTCATTCTGTGCCCCTTCTGGAGATTTCACCCACCATTAAGGCTTCTTCCAATTCCCCCTTTCTGTTTCACCAGCTTCAGCAGCTAATTCAGGCCAGAAAACATCCATTTTCCTTAGGACACATCATGACACACTCTGACCTTCTGAGCCCTCTAACACAAGGTAATGCCCAAGCTGATGCAGCAACACGTTCCATCTTTCCAATTTTTGTTGGCTCCATTCAAAAGGCCATGGAGTTACACAATCTTCACCATCTAAATTCCCAGAGCCATCGATTACTTTGGAAAATTACCAGGCAACACGCATGAGAAATAGTAAAAGCATGCCCTGCTTGCACTGTCTCCCTCCCCATTCAACACTTGGGAGTTAACCCCCGAGGATTACTGCCCAATCAGATTTAGCAAGTGGATGTTATTCATTTTCCTGAATTTTGAAAAACCAAATATATATACGTTTCTAGAGATACCTTCAGCGGCTTTATTTTTGCATCACCACATTCTTGAGAGGCTACCAAAGATGTCCTTTCTCATCTTGTTTCAGCCTTTTTTGTAATGTGTAAACCAATACATATTAAAACAGATAAATGTCCTGCATATACCAGTGCCAAGTTTAAACAGTTTTGTGCTACCTTGCAATTTTGTCATACTACTGAAATTCCATACAACACTCAGGGCCAAGGCATGTGGAACTTGCCCAGCTTACCTTAAAGACTTGGCTATCCCGTCTTAAGGCTTCCGCCCTTGTATTTACCACTCCCAGGGATCGCCTTAACCATGCATTATTTGCCCTTATTTTTCTTACCCTAGACAGTGAAGGCCATTTGGCCACAGACAGACACTGGCATCCTTCATCCAATTCTGTTCGCACACCTGTTATGTGGTGCAATCCCATTACAAATAAATGAAAACGCCCACATCCTATCCTCATCAGGGGATGAGGCTAAGCTTGTGTTTTGGACCAAGAGCAAGCATCCCCAAGATGGTTACCAGAATGCCTGGTTAAACAGGTAAATTACTTACCTCAACCCAGGGACGGAGGCCCTCCCCCGAGGACAAATTTTCCTCCATTTCAGATACAGCCAACAATCTGTGCGAGGATCCTGCTTAAGGCACTTCTGCTGAACAGGTTTGAACACAGAGGCCTTGGACCTCTAATTTCCAACATCATGGGGTACCTTTTTGCCCCCCCCCCCCCCGTGAATGCAAAGGAGGATTTTGGACTGAGGCTCCCACTAGTTGGACCCAGACTGCTGACTGCATGACTAAGGTGACTTACCTCCGTGCCAAGGTTGACCATAATCTCGGAGGAGTTCATCAGCCTAAATGGGTATGTGTTAACAAGCCAAAGATTATTCCCCCTAGTACAAGTAAAGCTCTCCAAAATTGTTCTGCAACTTGTACGCATACCCAGGCGATGCATGTCTCTTGTAATGCGTCGGCTTCACTTTGTGTTAATAAACAGGGAGAACAATTTTTTGAAGCCTCCCTAACTAAAACTCATGCAGCAGGGTTACCACTATTCATTATACCCCCATTCTCTTTGACCATGGAGGAGATGGCAAATACACCAAGCTACAGTCAGCTGGGTGCCAAGGCACTGTCGGAAACCCTTCCTATTGGCCCATTAAGGCCCCTACAGGGGTCTCTGATGGTGGAGGACCCACTTATTCTGTCAAGCATCCTCAGATAATCAAACTTTTGAAACCCCAAATCCCTGAGCTCACATATCATCCCTTAATGTAGCCTAAATCCCAGTTCCCAGGTTTAGATACCAATACATTAGATATTTTGCAAACTACATTCTCCTAGCTTAATAATTCGAACCCCACCCTTGCTGGTGATTGCTGGCTCTGCATGACAACAGGGGCAATCATGCCTATGGCAGTTCCTATTAATTCTATCATGGACAATGATAATACATGCCAATTTCAATGATAATACATCCCGGATTTCCCTTTAAAGTACAGCCTATAGGCACTTTTACATTATTTCTTTTAGGTGCGATGCAGAATAATACCTATGATATTGATGTTCGACTTACTTCCTTTGGAAATTGCTCAACAGTATAAAATAATTCCTCACCCACCCCATCTCTTTGTCCCTCCAATGGCACAGTTTTTATGTGTGGAGGAAACTCGGCCTTCCCACGCTTCCAGCCAATTGGACCATTGGTTGTGTTCTTGCTTTATTACTCCCTGATATAACTATTGTCCCAGGAGATGAACCTCTACCAATTTCTAGCCTAGACACTTAAGTCAAAAGACATAGGTGGGCAATACAGGCTTTACCACTCATTTCCAGCCTTGGAATAACAGCTGCTGTGGGCACAGGTACAGTGGCTTAGGCACGGCTATTCACTCTTACCATCGCCTGTCTCAACAACTTATAAATTATGTACAAACTTTATCAGGAACCATTAAAGATTTGCAGGACCAAATAAATTCCCTGGCAGAAGTGTTCCTTCAAAACAGACGAGGCTTAGATTTCCTGACAGCTAACCAGGGAGGTATTTGCTTAGCCTTAGGGGAACGATGCTGCTTTTATGCCAATAAATCAGGCATAGTACGCATTAAAATTAAGCAGCTTCAAGAAGATCCAGAAAAGAGACAAAGGGAACTATTTGAAAATCCCCTCTGGATTGGGCATAATGGATTTCTACCCTACCTTCTTCCCCTATTAGTCCCTTTGTTGGGTTTACTTTTAATGGTGTCCATAGGCCCCTGCATTATTAAGAGGCTGGTACAATTTATTAAAGAACAGATTAATATTTTGGTTTCTAAGCCCATACAGGTCCACTATCATGGTCTGGAGATGGAAGACAGCACTGCCAACATTTAAAAGAATGTTCAACCCTTCTCACAGGCTTATTAAGTTTACATCCCCACAGATCTCTCTTTCTTACAGAAAACTATAAGTAACAGCTCTGAGCAACCATCTTCTACCCTTGCAATAAGGGTTCGTTCTCCATGGGCCCCTCCGCTTGGGGGAGGACACACCCTTGGAATGAGCACGTTAGGCCATAATAACGGAGGGTCCAGGAAGGACTGCAGGAGGATGGATCCACGGATCCCCAAACACAAGACCTCTGAATGACACGCTCTGGTGCATGGCGGTTGGCATGCTATCCCCTCAAAGACGTCTCCTCCAAAAACATGCCAAAGCCAACACTAAATCTCCTAGGAAAGATGCTCGCTCAAATCAGGAGATATTCTAAGGCATCCTAGAGAAACAGAGCCACTATCACCCCCTAAATCCATGGCCTGTAAGGTATGGTCGAATATTTTATATAACAAAAGGGGAGATGTCAGGGGCTAGAAGGAAGTTCTCCTTCAAAAAATAGACTGACACAAGAAACAGCCCCCTGGGACACAACCTGCCTGGGAGACATCCCACAGCCATCTATCTCCTTTTGACATCCGGCTACCATCTGTCTACCTGAAACATCCTGAGGTTATCTCACCCTGTGAAGACATCCAGCAACTGCCGATAAGAGAGCTTTTCCATCCGCAGCATATAAATACCCTCTGAGAATAATAAAAGTTTGCAGCATGATCAGAACTCCTGTCTTGCTGTCATCTCTCGTGTCTCTTGTCCCTTCATTCCTCCCCAACTAGGATCGACACCCAAGTTGATGTGTCCTGCCAGCCGGGCCATCTGACACTAACCCATACCCTCCTAGACTCTGATGACAAATCCTAAAATGATGGAGAAAAATAACCCAAACAGAATAGAAATACAAGCAGTTCAGAGGAGGCATGGTGTATAGTTGCACTTGCCTTTTGCATGATATAGGGTAGGTGTTATAAATCTAGTTAATTTTTAATTGAAATAGTTCTCCATGTGTTTTTAAAGTTAACAAATATGTGAATTCCTGTCTCCCTTTCTCTGTAGCCGATTCAGCACATGTATTTTTATATGCACATATAGAATCCTACCTGGTATCAGATGTACATTCTTGTGAGGTGGCTGACTTGGAAGATACAAATTGTGAGAAGAGATCACTCCTCCTAAACGCTGTTGGAACAGAAAATTCAACCTATGGGTGAGCCTCCTAGTAGAACAACATTATACATAAATCCATGTTCAGTAAATTAAATATTTTTGCATCTGTGGATGATATATACTTCATGATGAATTTCGATTGGCATATATATTGCTACATTTTATTGTCTGGGTGTGTGTGTTGTGTGTGTGTGTGGGGGGGGTGTATATATATATATATATATATATATATATATATATATATATATACACTCTCCAAATATTTCAAAATATGAAATATATGTGTCTTACATATACTACCTAAATTCATTCATGTTCATGTATGTGGATTTATAATCAACTTTTCACAATATTATTCTCAGAAATATTCATCCACCTGAATTACATATTTGTTTTCTAGTACTGAAAACTAACTTCAGTGAGTGGTGCATACAATCCTAATATTTCTACAGTAACTGACCCAGTTTAACATCAATGCAACTAGATTCCTCTTGGATATGATGTCTATATTGAAGTTCATTTTATTCAACACTGGTACATTACTATTTGTTCAGTTTATACATATCATAGGATATATATTTCATCAACAACTTCAATAATTTATACGATTTTGATTCACTTTCAATCATTTCCTGATTCAGAACACATGTATTCCTCCAGGTTACTTGATTGTTTTTTCATGAGACTTCTTCCCAAACGCTTTTTTTTTTCGATTTCCATAATCATTTTGAAGAAAAACTGACACACTCTTCATGATAAACCATAACCCTAATATTACCATTAGATGTATTTCTGGTTGGAATGAATGATTGCATATATATATACGATTTTCTGTTTATTTTCAGATATCAATTCAATCGAATATTTAAAGTTGGAACAAGTTATAATATTTAATGACAGTATCGTCTATTCATAAATTATCTCTATGTTCATAGACACAGAGTAAATCTATTTGTAACCCCAATACTAATTTTTTCATCTTCAAAATGTTGCTCCCAGAAATGGTGGAAGAAATACTCATGTCACCTAATCTACATATACATTTTATCACAGTAATATTCTGGACACAAAAAGAAGAGGTCACACTTATGATTGTATCAAAGCCTAAATGAAAAGTGAGCATAGATTACTGAAAACATTGATGTCCAGTGTGCCTAATGCTCTCAAATGTCAATCCTATTGGTGACTACATATTTGTTTCTTCTTAAGACTATATTTTGAACCTCAACCCTGTTGCTAATGTCTAATCCTATCACTCAATTTATACTTTGCCTGATTTCCTAATGTCTCTATTGATGTCTGCTTACCTAAATATTTTCCCCAGTTCAACATTGTGACTGACCCTTCACGTGTGCTGACATTTACATTCACTCTCTACCCGATACACTATTGCTAAAGAACTTTTGGTCCAAATTCTGTACTCAGTCTTCTTCTGAAACTTATCGAATATCTTCCTAATCCTACCGACTATCCCTGTTCTAGTGGATGTTCACTTCTACATTCAATCATCCAAGGTACAAGGTCCTATGCCATTGATTATCATTTTATCTGAAACACCTGTGCAGAACGTATATCAAAGCTAAGTATCCCAATCAATAGCGCAATGCCCTTCTGGGCTTCAAATCTTACCTAGATTTTTGTTTTCATACTTATATTTCACCTATATATTCTTATAAATATCACAGGTTCCCAATACCATTATTCATCAATTAGAATAATTCCTAACCCAAATCAAACCTGTTATTAACCCTAACCATACACTGTTCCCTCAATCTAACTTTACAGAAGAGGAGGGACCAAGTTGGTCTTACAATACAGGAATGTAGAAAATCTTCCACCTGTTGTAAAACTCAAAGGTCCATGAAGAAGTGATCCCTGGAGAACATGTAGGCAGCCATGAAGGACCTGAGAGAGCAAACGTCATCTTCCATTGCAAACAACCTGGTCAGGATGAAGGGTTGTGTCTGAATCAGCCTCTCTGTTCATAATGTAGAGAAGATGGACACAAACAGTCCTGTTTGGAGAGCTGTTCCTGGGTGCCTATGGTTCATATACCATTGTAACTTGTGAAAGTGTCACAGGAAGTAGGAGAAGCCTCAATCTCATGGGACCCTTGGAAGCAACTGTTAGGACAAAGTGGTTGCCAAAGCAGTGACCTCATTCAGTTCCTGAAGGAAGTGACCTCACCTCACTTCCTTGGTCATGGAACTCTCGGTACTTGGGATCCAGGAAGCAAGGTACCAAGAGCCTGTCCCAGTCCCAGTCCCAGTGGGCTCACTTGTTTGGATTTACCAAGGACAGAGTCAGTCTTTCATGGTACCTACAGATATGAGGATGGCCAACTGCCAGGAAAACTCAGAAGAGGGGCCTTTCCTGAGAAACAGATAGTGGCTCACCGCTGGCTCCTGACAAGTTCACAGAGTTGGTGATTTCCGGGGATCATAAGTTGGCCCACCAGTCAGAAGACACTCTGGATAGTCACAGACATACTTTGTAGAAGGTGGTGCCTCTGTGGTTGTCGGTGTGGGTTTGTGGTTTTGTCTCATGTTCTGAGAATAGGTAGAAAAGGCGGTTTGTTTGATTTAGAGTGAACTGTTTATAGTAAGTCGTTTGGCAAGCAAGAGTTTCTATGTCTGTGTATCCCACTGTGTCCATGGTTTTAGACATTAGAAAACAGAATGCATCAATTGTTGTGTCCTGTCTAGTAGAAAGCTTCCCAGCATTCATCCTGCCGAATTTATGAATGGATTTCAGCTTGCCTTATCAATGAGCAACATGTGGTATCTTCCAAAATTCCTGCATTCTTCATGAATTCTGGCTACTCTCCAGAATAGGCTCATGGTTTTGTGTCCAAGATATGTAGCAGTTCCAAGCCCTGTGACATGGCCATGTACTGGATAGCTGAAGGGAATGTCGAGCATCTCAAAAAACTCAGATATAAGTGTGACCATGATAGTCTAAGTGGAGAAACCCTGCTTTGGGCCTTTTGCTTACCTATTGTTCTGTTGCCCTGAATGTCAGGAAGGTCTTTGCCTCAAGACATTCGTTTGTGAAGCCTGAAGAAAACAGGTTCAAATGGAAATGAATGGACATCACCTGTGGATCTTTGCTTAATTGCTTTGGAAATGGAAGTGTCTGAATCAGCCTCTCGGCCCTGTGTGAGGCCGTGGCTTAGATTCTCAACCCCTGAAGAATCTAAAGAAACATCACATGTGTGCATCCAAAACAAAAATGGCCAAAAGTGCAGTTATTGTGGATGAAGTCTCTCCCCATTCTCTGTGAGGTTCCTGACCTCCATCAAGTTAGAATAGGGATCCTTTGGGCCAAATCATTTCTTCAAAGCCCTAAAGAGGCTTGCCCATAATTGCTTGAATTTTCCCGTGACTACAATTCACATAAAGAATCCAAACTGCACAGTCAATACGCCTCAAATTGGAGAAACAGAGAAGTATTAACAGCAGGCCTATATGAACACTCCTGGTTCACAGGAGTTGTGTCCAGGCCACCCTAAATTTAGGCAAATTAGGGGCAAGAGAGATTATTTAGGAGACTGTCTTGAGCTTCGCCCCTCGTGGAAAATTCCAGCGATAGGTTATGATGAGTGTCTATATAAAAGAACATGAGGGCCATGTGAGAGTGTTTTGGTTTTAATTGTGGTTGTTAGTGTGGTGGTTGGAAGAGATGACTGGGTCCACCTTGACATGAACTCTGGTGTTTTTCCCCTTAGAGACTGAGTTCTGGAACTGACCTCAGAAAAGTATTGCCATTAATTGTGTTGGGATTTTAGGAGGCCATGCATGAGAGTCGCCCTTGGAAACTGAGATCAAGGCCCAGGGTGGCTTTCAACAGAGCACTGGGAATCACAGCCAAGATATCACATAATTTTCTTCTGAGAGACTTGGCAGCCATAGTTGAGAGTCAAAAGACACATGGACCTCACATTGTAGAACTCAATGGGCCTGGCTTCATTTGACCTTTTGGCCATTCTTTGGGAAGCATTACCTGTGAGATTTCTCCAGAGCTTTCATTGAAATGAGCTTCGTCAAGATTAATGGTTCTGGAATGAACTGAAACTCACAGTGCCTCCAACGTCATTGTTGAAATATGGCTAGAAAAATAACATGAAATTTTTGAAATTTCCATGACCAGCTGGCACAGGAGAACCTTTGGATGTCCTGTTGCTGATCATGAGTATAACAGACAGTGCCTTGATTGACTGGTTTTAATAAAAATTGTGTAAAACAGAGATGCCAATAAGTTGGAGCCTGATGATTAGTGGGCCTAGAGCATTGGTAGGCAGGTGTGTGATAAAACATCTGTAGTGGGGCCATGTGGATCTGCCATTGGCTTCCAAATGGCGTGTGACTGACATGATGCAGCCAGCAGTCCCTTCTAAGTAAAGGCATGTTGTTATATGGAGAGGTTTCAGGGCAATGTTCAGAATCGATTTGCTATGGTCAATGGGGCAAGCTATGTGATATAGAAGCATGGTTGGTGCATTCTCCTGCAGAAATTGAAATACCACATGTGACAGAACTCCCTGCTGCACTGTGTCCCAGTTGAACTCCGTGTATTTCATGAAGCAAATACCAAACTCCCATTGTAGCAGCAAGAAACACCATGAAAATTGGAGGATGAACAAATGGCTTCACAGTCCACACAGGGAGACACTTAGAACCCAGTGGCCACAGTTTACCTACAAAGATCAAATTCAGGACTGGTGTCTCATGTTAATTGGAAAATAAGAAACTATGTTTTACAGGTCACATAGGTGCAGACCCAGCTTTGATGATCTCAGTACAAAGGAAGCTAAAGCTCCTGATAACAACATATGTTTCAAGTGCCCAACCTCAGAGGCAATTTCTCAAGAAGTCTTTAGGCCAGCAGAGCTCCATGTTTATGGAGTGTTCACCCTGTCCCTTACTTTTGGAAACTCCTGTACCACCTTCAAGGTAGTGAACTTCTTAGCATATTCCATTCCAGATAAGTATTCACTGATTTTCTAATTCTTCTCCTCTAATTATGTCTTACTTGGGGCGAAGATAATGTCAAGCCATTGTTCTGGAGGAGTGGGAAGATTTTGTGTGGCACATATTTGCATACACATTGGATACATTTTCCAATTTTCCATTCGAAATACTGAATCCCTGACTCTAACCCCTACCATACTAGACTCTGACTACTAATCGTAATATGATAGAGAATAATAACCAAAACAGAATAGAAATACAAGCAGTTCAGAGGAGGCATGGTGTATAGTTGGAATTGCCTTTTGCATTATATAGGGTAGGAGTTATAAATCTAGTCATTTTTTTGTTGAAATAGTTCTCCGTGTGTTTTGAAAGTTAACAAATATGTGAATTCCTGTCTCCTTTTCTCTGTAGCCTATTCAGCACATGTAATTTTATATGCACATATAGAATTGTACCTGGTATCACACGTACATTTTTGTGAGGTGACTGACTTGGCAAATACAAATTGTGAGAAGAGATCACTCCTCCTAAATGCTGTTGGAACTGAAAATTCAACCTATGGCTAAGCCTCCTAGTTGAACAACATTATACATAAATCCATGTTCAGTATATGAATATTTTTGGGTCTGTGGATGATATGTATTTCATGATGAATTTCGATTGGCATATATATTGCTAGTTTTTAATGTCTGTGTGTGTGTGTGTGTGTATATATATATATATATATATATATATATATATATATATATACTCTCCAGATTTTTCAAAATATGAAATATTTGTGTCTTATTTTGCACTCCCTAAATTCATTCATATTCATGTATGTGGATTTATAATCCACTTTTTAAAAAATTATTCTCAGAAATATTCATCCACCTGAAATACATATTTTTTCCTAGTACTGAAACAGTTTTCAGTAAATGGTGCATCCAAATCCTAATATTTCGGCATTGCAAGATGGCTGTGAAGACAGTGTATCACACCCAGTGTACCCTGCCACTGCGCAAGTGAATAACGAGTTAGAGCAATGAAAAACTATCTTGTTAGGATCTTACAGGAAAATGGGTGTTTACCGAAACCTAGAAGAATGATTTCCACCACCGAGGTCCGGTAATTGAGTCTCAAACACAAGCCACTTGTGCAAGTGGAGATCCATTCTGATTGATCCGCGTGACCTGCCCTGTGTCTACAAATGGTGAGGCACCACCGAGAAGCGACCAGCAAGCAGGGAGAAACGTTGCTGCGGATTCTGTGGAATCCTGCTGGCTGAGCATCCACTGAGCCCCCAGCTGAATTTGGGATTTCAGACGGGGAAGTTAGCAGTACATTTCTATGCCCCAAAGTGGAAACTCCACAAAGGAAACCAACAGCCACCATCTTGGAGAGCTGAAGTAACCACCACCACTCCCTGACAGATTGCAAGAATAAAACAGGTGTGTGTTTCTCAGCTCATCTCACATACAGAGGGGAATTCGCATAAAATATCTCCTAGGCTTTTGGGGGAGGGATAATCAGAGCAAGTCTGCATAAAGACTGGGGTAAAACTAGAGGCACCTGACCTTCATCTCCCCTTCCCATCAGCGGCAAAAATGAAACTTGTCTAGCCAGTGCGGGGCGATGGGCAAGCGAAAAAAATTAAAACAATAGAGTTCCAGGGTTCCCAATAGACACCCTCCCCACCCAACAAACGGCAGACCCAGATAACAGTTTGAGCTGCTGAGAAGCATCACTCAGGAGAAATCTGGTCTAGCAGGAGAAATCAGGACTAGCAGGATAAACCAGGGGACTAGAGGCCAGGCCCTCCTGACTGGCTGGCTGGAGAACGCCAGCCCACTGCCAGTGTGACTGGGCAACTGGAGACCACCTTCCTGCTGGCGCCAGCCCACCTGCTGACGCTATGTCTTGACGGCTGGAGAACGCGCGCCTGCCGGCGACCGAACGCGCAACTGTGTGGCTAGAGATCACCCACCAGCCGAAGACAGACCACAAGCTGCCCGCGCTACTGGGTGGCTGGAGACTGCCGGCCTGCCAGCGACCGGGAGCTGAAACCAACCAGAGACAATCCAGTCCACCCACCCAATTCGGACACTCCGGCAAGGAGCCTGGGGCCCACCACAGCAGAGAGGTGACATCACTGGAGCTCGGCCGTCAGAATTCCTTAACAGCGGAATCCACTTAAGCAGGCATAGTCTACCAACACAAAGGAGAGAAAACAGAGATATATAAACCCATAACAAATCTATAGAAGAGAGCAGAAACACAGCAATCAAATAGAGCTGGAAAATGACGTGAACATCATGAAAAAACAAGGGAAAACAAGGTGTACAAACAATGAAGGACAACTTAATACTACAGGAGAACCTAGAAGCATCAGAAACAGGGATAGGGAAAAAACTTAAGTCATACCTAACTCAGATGGAAAGGAATAAGAGAGAAGACTTGAGGCAGCAAGTCTAAGGATAAAAGTATATTTTGAAAATGAATTAAACAAACAAATTCAAATGGCAAAGAACAAGCTTTACGAGGAGATAGAGATCTTTTAAAAAATCATACAGTAATTCTAGAAATGCAGGAAACTATAAACCAAATTAAAAACTCAAACAAGAATATTACAAATAGACTAGATCAAGTAGAAGTCAGAACATCAGATAATGAAGACAAAGTTTGTCAACTTGAAAAGAATATAGTCAACAAAGAAAACATGCTTAAATCCCATGAGCAACTATTCAAGAGATATGGGATGTCATAAAAAAAACAAAATTGGGAGTCATCAGGATAGAAGAAGGCATAGAAATTCAAACCGAATGAATGAACAACATATTAAATGAAATAATTCTAGAAAACTTCCCAGAGATGAAAGATGGAATGGATTGCCATATCCTGGAAGCCTACAGGACCTCAAACATTCAAAACCATAATAGACAAACTCCAAGACATATAATTATGAAGATAGCCAACATACAGAACAAGGAGAGAATATTAAAAGCTACGAAAGAAAGTAGGCAGATAACATTCAGGGGTAAACCAATAAGGTTAACAATTGATTTTTCATCACAGACTTTGAAAGCGAGAAGATCTTTGAACAATGTATTTCAAACACTGAAAAATAATGGATTCCAACCAAGAATACTGTATCCAACAAAATTAAGCTTCAGATTTGACAATGAAATTAAGTCCTTCCTGATAAATAAAAGCTAAAAGAATTCGCAGACAGAACACCAGCACTGCAAAGCATTTTGAGCAAAATACTACAAGAAGAGGAATTGAAAAATAGTGCCCAAAACTAACAGCGGGAGGTATCTCAGTAAAGGGGTAAGAAAAAAACCAAAAAGTAAAAACTACTCAAATTAAAATGAATAAATAAATAAACATGACTGGAAGTACAAATCATATTTCAATTGTAACCTTAAATGTTAAAAATCTAAACTCACCAATCAAGAGACATAGGCTAGTAACCTGGATCAAAAAAATAAATCCAACAATATGCTGCCTTCGAGAGACTCATATGAAAGGTAAAGACATACACAGGCTGAAAGTGAAAGGTTGGGGAAAATCATACCACTCATATGGCCCTCGGAAGCAAGCAGGAGTGGCCATACTCATATCATATAAAATCAACTTCAAACCTACGTTAATCAAAAGGGATAAAGTAGGACACTATATATTGTTAAAAGGAACCATCCACCAACAAGACATAACAATTATCAATTGGTATGCACCAAACAATTGAGCTGCAATGCTCATAAAACAAACTCGCCTCAAGTTCAAGAGTCAAATAGACTACAACACAATAATTATGGGTGACTTCAACACACCGCTCTCGCCATTAGACAGATCCTCTATAAAAAACTGAATAAAGAAACTATAGAATTCAACAGCACAATCAATAACCTTGACGTAACCGACATATATAGAATACATCAACCATCATCAAGTGGATACACTTTATTCTCAGCAGCACATGGATCCTACTCCAAGTTAGACCATATATTATGCCATTGGGCAACTCTTAGTAAATATAAAGGCGTGGAGAAAATACCATGCACCATATCTGATCATAATGGAATGAAACTGGAAATCAATGATAAAAGAAGGAAGGAAAAATCCTACATCACATGGAAAATGAACAATATTCTACTGAATGATCAATGGGTTACAGAAGACATAAAGGAGGAGATAAAAATATTTTTAGAATCAAATGACAATATAGACACATCGTACTGGAATCTATGGGACACAAAGAAGGCAGTTTTAAGAGGGAAATTCATTTCTTGGAGTTCTTTCCTCAAAAAAAGAATAAAACAACAAATAAATAAACTCACAGTACACATCAAAAACCTAGAAAAGGAAGAGCAAAACAACAGCAAATGTAGTAGAAGACAAGAAATAATTAAAATTAGAGCAGAAATCAACGAAATTGAAACAAAAAAAAAACATTGAAAAAATTGATAAAACTAAAAGTTGGTTCTTTGAAAAAATAAATAAGATTTACAGGCCCTTAGCCATGCTAAGGATGAGAAGAAGAGAGACAACTGAAATTACTAACATACAGAATGAAAAAGACAATATCACAACAGACAGTACACAAATACAGAAGATAATTAGAAAGTATTTTGAAACCCTATATTCCAATAAAATAGAAGATAGTTAAAATATCGATAAATTTCTTAAGTCATACGATCTGCCCAGATTCAGTCAGGAAGACACACACAATTTAAACAGACCAAAAACAAAGGAAGAAATAGAAGAAGCCATCAAAATACTACCAACCAAAAAAAGCCCTGGACCTGATGGGTATAGAGCAGAGTTCAAAAAAACCTTCAAAGAAGAATTAATACCAATACTTTTCAAGCTATATCAAGAAATAGAAAAATAAGGAGCTCTTCCAAATTCATTCTTTGAGTCCAAAATCACCCTGATCCCAAAACCAGACAAAGACACTTCAAAAAAGAAAACTACAACCAATATCTCTAATGAACTTGGATGCAAAAATTCTCAATGAAATCCGTGTGAATTGAATCCAAAAGCATATCAAAATAGTTGTGCACCATGATCAAGTAGGATTCTTCCCTGGAATGCAAGGCTGGTTCAATATACGGAAATCAATAAATGCTATTCACCACATCAATAGACTTAAGGACAAGAACCATATGATCATCTCGATAGATGTAGTAAAAACATTCGACACAGTTCAGCATCCCTTTATGTTCAAAACACTAGAAAAACTAGAAATAACAGGAACTTACCTCAACATTGTAAAAGCTATATATGCTAAACCTCAGGCTAGGATCATCCTAAATGGAGAAAACTGAAGTCATTCCCTCTGAAATCTGGAACAAGACAGGGATGCCCTCTATCACCACTTCTATTCAATTTAGTTCTTGAAATACTAGCCAGAGAAATTAGACAGACAAAAGAAATTAAAGGCATAAAAATAGGAAAAGAAGAACTTGAATTATCGCTATTTGTGGATGACATGGTAATATATTTAACAGACCCAAAAGGGTCTACAAAGAAACTGCTAGAGTTAATAAATGAAGGATATAAAACCAACACGCATAAATCAAAGGCATTCCTGTATATCAGCAACAAAACTTCTGAAATGGAAATGAGGAAAACCACTCCATTCACAATATCCTCAAAGAAAATAAGATACTTGGAAATCAACCTAACAAAAGAGGTGAAAACCACAGAACCCTAAAGAGAGAGATAGAAAAAGATCTTAGAAGATGGAAAAATGTACCCTGTTCATGGATAGGCAGAACTAAATTCATCAAAATGGCGAAATTACCCAAAGTTCTATACAGGTTTAACGCAATGCCAATCAAAATCCCAATGGCATTTCTTGTAGAAATGATAAAGCAATCATGAAATTCATATAAAAAAACAAAAGACACAGAATAGCAAAAGAAATTCTAAGCAGGAAGTGTGAATCGGGAGGTATAGCGATACCAGAGTTCAAACTTTACTACAAAGCAATAGTAACAAAAACAGTGTGGTACTGGTACGAAAACAGGCAGGTGGACAAATGGTATAGAATGGAGGACAGATAAACCAATCCACAAAATTACAACTTTCTTATATTTGATAAAGTGGCTATAAACATGCAATGGATGAAGGATAGCATCTTCAACAAATGGTGCAGGGAAAATTAGAAATCCATATGCAACAAAATGAAACTGAATCCTGTTCTCTCACCATGCACAAAAGTTAAATCAAAATAGATCAAGGAGCTAGATATCAAATCAGAGACACTGCGTCTCATAGAAGAAAAAGTTGGCTACAATCTATATACTGTGGGGTCAGGCTCCAAATTCTTTAATAAGACATCAATAGCCCAAGAGTTAATAACAAGAAAAAAACAAATGGGACTTACTTAAACTAAAAAGTTTTTTTCTCAAGAAGAGAAACAATAAGAGAGGTAAATAGAGAGCCTACATCCTGGGAACAAATTTTTACCCCTCACACTTCAGATAGAGCCCTAATATGCAGAATATACAAAGAACTCAAAATATTAAACAATAAGATAACAAATAACCCAATCAACAAATGGGCCGAGGACCTAATCAGACACTTCACAGAGGAGGACATACAATCAATCAACAAGTACATGAAAAAATGCTCACCATCTCTAGCAGTCTGAGAAATGCAAATCAAAACCACCTTAAGATACCATCTTACTCCAGTAAGATGAGCAGCCATTATGAAGTCAAACAACAATAAGTGTTGGCGAGGATGTGGGGAAAAGTGTACACTTGTACACTGCTGGTGGGACTGCAAATTGGTGAGGCCAATTTTGAAAGAAGTATGGATATTCCTGGGAAAGCTGGAAATGGATCCACCATTTGACCCAGCTATCACCCTTCTTGGACTGTTCCCTGAGGATCTTAAAAGAGCAGAGCGTACTATAGGGATACTGCCACATCAATGATCATAGCGGCACAATTCACAATAGCTAGACTGTGTAACCAACTTAGATGCCCTTCAATAGATTAATGGATAAAAAATGTGGCATCTATACACAATGGAGTATTACACAGCACAAAAATGACAAAATCATAGAATTTGCAGGGAAATGGATGGCATTAGAGCATATTATGTTAAGCGAAGCTAACCAGTCCTTAAAAAATAAATGCCAAATGTCTTCTCTGATATAAAGAGAGCAAATAAGAGCAGAACAGGGAGGAAGAGCATGAGGAAAATATTAACATTAAACAAAGACGAATGGGGGGAGAGAAAGGGAGAGAGAAGGGAAAGCTTATGAAAATTGTAGGAGACCCTCAATGTTACACAAAATCGCATATAAAATGTTGTGAGGGGAAGTGGGGGGGAAACAATGGAGAGAATTGAACAATAGCAGATGAGGTAGAGAGGGAAGATGGGAGGGGAGGAGAGGGTGGATAGTAGGGGATAGGAAAGGTAGCAGAATACAACAGTCACTAATATGCCATTATGTAAAAGTGTGAATGTGTAATCGATGTGATTCTACAATTCGTATTTGGGGAAAAAATGGGAGTTCATAACCCAATTGAGTCAAATGTATGAAAGATGATATATCTTGAGCTTTGTAATGTTTTGAACAACCAATAAAAATAAATAAATAAATAAAGGTTTAAAATTTAGTGGGAAGAAATCAGCTAAAAAAGGGTTCAGATGTATTCATTTTGCTATGCAGAAACTTTGTTTTGTGTAGTTGTAAATATCACAAATTTATTTTACCAGAAAATGCACATAAATTGAGATGAAAGGATAATTCACCTATCTTCATGAAAAATTCATAGCATTTTCTACACTTTTCATACTTCATTTTTTTCGTGAATATTTTGACATGGACAAGGTCTAGTCTTAGGCTATTCTTCCAGAATACTACCTCATCTGACAAGTTCGTACAATGTGTTGGATTGTTCTTTTCATCTTTTATTTAATAGTTTCTAGCTGATAATGTGTATTTTTCTTATCTTTATTTGGACATTATCTTTGCATTTTATGTTTTACTGGGGAAGAGACTCATCAAAAGCTCTTTATTATATGTATCAACAATCAAACATTTAGAGCATGCAATTATTCTTAATTTTGCATGAAAATAAATTTGTACCATTTTTCTTATAAAGATGTAGTATTATTAATAATGTCCCTACTGTAATAAGTAACTACTTACAAGAAGAATTAAACAATTGACTTTATATCAATTATGAACATGAAAAGTACTAAAATAAGTATTTGGCAATTAATACACAATTGATAGAAATAGAAATCACAAGAACGCCATTTAAAATGTCAGTGCATATGGTCCTTAAATAATAGGTTGTTCAAATAAAATTTCTCTAATTCATAAGAGTTAATATGCCATATTACAGCTTAATGTGATATAAAACCTTAAATTATCAGTATTGATAAATAAGAATGATACCTTTTTACTTAAATATGTTTATTTGATTTTCACTGTAAGATGTTAATTATGGAAGAATTGAGAATTGAGAAAGACTTGGTCTATATTATTTCTAACAGGAAAATCAAAGTACTTTTAAATATATATGTATATATATATATAATATATGTAATGCATATGCATGAATATAGATACATATGTGTAATAAATGTATTGTAATATATCTATCAGGTGATTATAATTTTTAGATTTTCTCAAGAAAAAGAATGACTATTAAAAACAGTCTTAAACTTAAATTTCATAGCATACTACTGTTTGTAATGACATGAGAGAAAAATAGATATGGAGGGTAAACGAAAAAGGAAGGGAGAGAATGGGGAAATGGGGAAGAAAGTGAGTAAAGAAGAGGGACATGAGTGTATGTTGTTAAGATAAAAGTGGAGGGGCTGGGTTTGTGGCTCAGTGGTAACATGCTTTTCTAGCATGTGTAAGGCACATGGTTCTATTCTCAGCACCACATACAAATAAACAAAATGAAGGTCAATCAACAACTGAAAAAATAAAAAAATAAAAAAGAAGAAATATTATGAAAATTCCAAGCTTTGATGAATGTTAAATAAAAAAAATTATGTTACATAGCCTTATGTAATTTTAGACTATCCAAAATAGTCACTAAATGTTAGATTATTAGTGCTATAACTAAAAATCCATTGATCTTTCCTCTACATTCTGTGGCATGCTAGTGCTAAAATAAATTGTATTATTAATCCCCCCCAAAATCCTAATATTTCTACAGTAACTGACCCAGTTGAACATCAATGCAAGTAGACATGATGTGCATTTTGACGTTCATTTTTATTCAACACTGGTACATTACTATTTCTTCAGTTTATGCACATCATAGCATATATGTCTCATCAAAATTTCGCAAATTAATAGGCATTTGTTTCACTTTCAATCACTTCCTGCTTGAGAACACATGTATTCCTCCATGTTTCTTGACTGCTCTTTCCATGAGACTTCTTTCCAAACACATTATTTTCGATTTCCATTATCACATTTGAAGCAAAACTCACAAACCCGTCACAATAAACCATAACACTAATATTACCATTAGATGTGTAACTGGTTGGAATGAATGGTTCTATATCAATATAAGATTTCTTAGTTAGTTTCAGATATCAATTCAATCCATTATTTAAAATGGAACCAGTTATATTATTTATTCACAGTACAGTCTATTCACGAATTATCTCTATATTCATAGACACAGGTACACCTCTTTGTACCCCCAATACTAATTTATACGTCCTCAAAATATAGCTCCCAGAAATGGTGGAAGAAATACTCATGTCACCTGATCTACATATACATTTTATCACAGTAATATTCTGGACACAAAAAGCAAAGGTCACACTTATGATTGTACAAAACCTAAATGGAAAGTGAACATGGATTACTAAAAACATCCATGTCCAGGTTGCCTAATGCTCTCAAATGAAAATCCTATTGGTGACTACATATTTGTTTCTTCCAAAGATTATATATTCAAACTCAACCATCTTGAAAATGTCTAATCCTGTCACTCACTTTATACTTTGCCTGATTTTGTAATGTCTCTATTGATATCTGCTTTCCTACATATTTTCCCCAGTTAATCATTGTGACTTCCTCGTCACATGTGCTGATATTTACATTCACTCTCTTAGCGATACCCTACTTCTAAAGAACTTTTGTTCCAAATCCTACACTCATTCTTCTTCCTAAATTTACCGAATATCTTCCTAATCCTACCGACTATCACTTTTTGACTGGATGTTCTCTTCTACATTCAATCATCCAAGGTGAAAGGTCCTATGCCATTGTATATCGATTTATCTGAAACATCTGTGCAGAATGTAATTCAACGCTAAGTATCCCAATCAAGGGACAAATGACCTTCTGTGCTTCAAATCTTACTTAGATTTCTGTTTTCGTACACATATTTCACCTCTATATTCTTGTAAATATCACAGGTTCCCAATACCATTATTCATGCAGCAGAATGGTTCCTAACCCATATCGAACATGTTAATAACACTAATCATACACTGTTCCCTCAATCTAACTTTGCTGAAGAGCAGCGACAGTGTTGGTCTTACAATACAAGAATGTATGGGATCTTCCACCTGCTGAGAACATCAAAGGTACGTGCAGAAATGATCTCTGGAGAAGATGTAGGCAGCTATGAAGGACCTGAGAGAGCAAAAGACATCTCCATGGCAAACAACCTGGAAGGATGAAGGAATGTGTCTGAATCAGCCTCACTCTTCTTAATGTAGAGTAGACCAAACCAGGCCTGTGTGGAAAGCTCTTCCCAGGTGCGTATGGTTGATATACCATTCTAACATATGAAATTGTCACAGGAAGTAGGGGCAGCCTCCATCTCATGGAACCCTTGGAAGCAACTGTTAGGACAAAGTGGTAGCCAAGGCAGTGACCTCATTCAGTTCCTGAAAGAAGTGACCACACCTCACTTCCTTGGTGATGAAAGTCTCTGAACTTGGGATCCAGGAAGCCAGGCACCCAGAGCCATTACCAATCCCAGTCCCAGTGGTCTCACTTGTTTGAATTTACCGAAGACAGAGTCAGTCTTTCTTCTTACCTGTTAAGGTCTATAAACAGTCAGATTGGCACCTGTTATTTTGCTGGAGAAATGTTAGAGTCTGTAAACAAGTCTGGATGGCGCCTGGCAAAATGCCAGAGGGAGTGGTTTGTGAAGTAACAAAAGCGAGCCATTAAGTGTGAAGATTCCTTATTGGTTGACTGCTGTATCTATTTTATGCTAATGAGATAGGCTGTGTAAAATGTATAAATATCGCTCAGATCTTACAATAAACGGCTCTCATTCCTGCTGCATCAACATACACAAGTTATTCGTCACCCCCCAGGTTATTCTGCTGCAGCGGGACTGCGGCAGATGGTGGCCCGTTACGGGGAGCCCTGGGACACTCACGGGTAAGGGTCAAAAAAAGCTTTCTGTCCATAGATAGGACGGGAGCAATCTGCTCGTCCCTAGGCAGATAGGGCGATAGGAAAAATGACCATTTCGAGAAAATGGAGAAGATTGATGCAGTATGTTTGTGTCTTGTTTTGTCTTGAAATGTTGTATTGTCTTTGTGATGAAAATATGGAAGGGGTGAGAAGTAAATTGATAAGAGAAAAAGGCACCCCAGTGGAACCAAGAATAGTTAGGGCATGTGTTGATAAAAGCCCAGAAACTCTAGTCAGAAAGAAAAAGAAAGTTCAGAAGAAGAAGGATTATCAGGAAAAAAGTTGCAGCAAAAGGCTATTACTGAATACTTTTCGATACTGGAGGGTGCGTGAAATGACAAGGCGGCTGCCACCTGCCCAAGCCGATCATGGCGCAGTAAGAATTTTCCAAGAGGCAGTTGAGGGCTCTTCCCCGCCCCCCTGCCCGGGGGAGCGGATCACCACTGTGAGCCCAAATCTAGACCTGACCTGTAGGCACAGTCTCCCAGGCTTTTGCTCCCTGTGCCCGGAAGAAGTTTGAGCCCAGGACTCTCCCTGGGGCCATCTGGGGCTGCCCAGGATGCTACAGCTGGCAGAAGATGCCACTGGCATCCCTGAAGTTTGATCATTTCCAAGGCCAGTAACTACAATGGGTCTCCCACACCTGCAGGCTGATGAGTAATGAGTACTATTAAGGCTTATTTCAAATGTAAAAAACCTTGAGATAATGTACTAAAATTGTTCAGAAGGTTGTTTTCTTAGTGAAATGCTACAGGATTTTCTTTAGCCATCCGGAGTTCCTGCCTTCGTCCAAGTGCCGGTGAAAACAAAGGTGGAAGAATTTACAATGTTGCTGAGAACTGGAGGAAACTTTGGCTGAGAACCCGAGGAGACTTCGGAGCTATCGCTGTTTCTGCTACTACAACTTAAGCTAGCTGCCTGGAGAACTTACCTGGACTGTGATTTACCTGAACTCTGAGTTAATCTATTGAGACACTGCTTTATCTGGACTGAGACAACAGACTGTAATCTACAACAACTTGTAACTTGGTATCTTTGCTAACGGTGTCATTGCTGGTATAAGTTTTCCAAGGGCTTCTTGCATGGAGCCATCAATTGGATTGGTATTGTAACATTTTGTATCCTCCCTTTCTGTTTCTAGCAGGTTATTTATGGTGTTTCTGTAAAAAACACTATGGTCCTTATTTAAATTAAACAAAAGGGTGAAATGTTAACGTCTGTAAACAAGTCAGATTGGCACCTGTTATTTTGCCAGAGAAATGTTAGAGCCTGTAAAGAAGTCTGGATGGTGCCTGGCAAAATGCCAGAGGGAGTGGTTTGTGAAGTAACAAAAGCGAGCCATTAAGTGTGGAGATTCCTTATTGTTTGACTGCTGTATCTATTTCATGCTAATTAGATAGGCTGTGTAAAATGTATAAATACCGCTCTTATTCAACAATAAACGGCTTCCAGTCCTGCTGCATCAGTCTACACAAGTTGTTCGTCACCCCCCCGGTTATTTTGCCCAGCCAGCCGGGCTACGGCACTTACCTAATGATGTGAGGATGGCCAAATGCCAGGGAATCTCTGAAGATGGTTCTTTCCTGATAAAGCAGGTATTGGCTCACCGCTGACTCCTGACTACTTCAAGAGTTGGCAAAGGAAAGCAGATTTGAGACAGAACAAGCAATTTTGGGGAACATATTATGGCCCACCAGTCAGAGGACACTCTGGATAGTCACAGACCAACTTGGAGGAAAGAGTTGCCTTTGTGGGTGTGGTTGTGGGTTTGTGTATCCCACTGTGTCTGTGGTTATAGACATTAGAAAAGAGAATGCATCAATGGATGTGTTCTGTCTAGTTGAAAGCTTCTCATCATTCATCCTTCCAAATTTATGAATGGACTACGACTTTCCTTATGAATGGGCAATACCTGCTATCTTCCTAAGTTCCTGTTTTCTTCCTGAATTCTGGCCACTCTCAAGAATAGGCTCATGGTTTTGTGTAAAAGATATGTACCACCTCCAAACTCTGTAACATGGCCTTGTACTGGATAGATAAAGGGAATGGAGAGGAACTCAGAAAACTCAGATATCAGTGTGACCAGTAAAGTGTCAGTGGAGAAACACTGATTTGGGCCTTTTGTTTACCTATTGTTCCGTTGCCCTGAATGTCTGGAAGGTCTTTGCCTCAGTCCACCCCTTTGTGAAGCCTGAAGAAAACAGTTTTCTAATGGAAAATAATGAGCATCACCTGTGGCTCTTTGCTTAATTGCCATGGAAAGGGATGTGTCTGAATCAGCCTCTTGGCCCTGTGTGAGGCTGTGACTTAGATTCTCACCACCTGATGAATCTAAGGAAAGATCTCATGTGTGCATCCAAAACCAAAATGGAAAAAGAGCAGTCTTGTGGATGAAGTCTCTCGCCTTCCTCTGTAAGGTTCCTGATTTCCATCAAGTGAGAATAGGTATCCTTTGGTTCAAAAAGTTTTTCAAAGCCCTGCAGAGGCAAGCCCATAGGTGCTTGGATTTTCTCATGACTCCAATTCACATAAAGAATCTAAACCCCACAGACATTAGGCTCAAATTGGAGAAGCAGAGCAGTATTAATGGCAGGCCTATTTGATCACTCCTTGTTCACAGATAGGTTGTCACGCCACCCTGACATTAGACAAATGAGGGTAGGGAGCATATTTTGGATACTGTCTTCAGCTGCGTCCCTCATGGAAACTTCCAGCCAGAGGTAATGATGAGTGTCTATGTGGAAGTAGTTGAGAGCCATGTGGGAGTATTTTGGTTTTAATTGTGGTCATTTGTTTGGCTGATGGAAGAGATGACTGGGTCCACCTTGGCTTGAACTCTGGTGTGAGTCTTCTTAGAGACTGAGTTTGGAAATTACTGCAGAGATGTATTGCCATGAATTGTGTTGGGATTTTTGGAGGCCACACATGGTAGTGGCCTTTGGAAACTGAGATCTAGGTCCAGGGGGCTTCCCACAGAGCACTGGGAATCTGAGCCAGAATATCACATGATTTTATTCTTTAAGACTTGACAGCCATAGTTGAGAGTAAAAACACACATGGACCTCACATTGTAGACCTCAATGGGCCTGGCTTCATTTGATCTTTTGGCCACTCTTTGGGAAGTCTTGCCTGTGAGAGTTCTCCAGATGTTTCATTGAAATGGGCTTTCTCACCATTTGATGTTTCCAGAATGAATTAAATCCCACAGTGCCTCCAACCTCATCCTTGAAAAATGGCTAGATAAACATCATAAAAATTTGAAATTCCCATCACCAGGTGTCACTGGATACACTTTGGATTTCCTGTTGCTGATCATGAGTGTACCAGACAGTGCCTTGATTGACTGGGTTTCATGAAAATGGTGTAGAACAGTGATGCAAATAAGTTAAAGTCTGTTGAGTAGTGGGCCTAGAGGAGTGTTTTGCAGGTCTGTGATAAAACTTCTGTGTTGGGATTATGTGGATCTGCCAAAAGGCTTGTAACTGACATGGTGCAGCCAGCAGACCCTTGTATGTAAAGGCATCTTGTTGAATGGAGAGGTTTCAGGTCAATGTTCAGAATCAGGTTGCTATGGTCAAGGGGGCAAGCTATGTGGGATAGAAGCCTGGTTGGTGCATTCTCCTGCAGACCCTGACGCACAACACGTGACAGATCTCCCTCCAGCACTGTGACCCAGTTGAATTTCTTGTATTTCCTGAAGCCAATACCAAACTCCCAGTGCAGCAGCAAGAACACCATGAAAAGTGGAGGATTACCAAATGGCTTCACAGTCCACACGGGGCCACACTTAGCCTTCAGTGGCAAGAGTTTACTTACAAAGAGAGAATTCAGCCTTGCTGCCTCACTTTCTTTGGAAAATAAGAAACCATGTTCTGCAGGTCACATAGATGGAGACCCAGCTTTGGTGGTCTCACTAGAAAGGAAGCCATAGGTCCTGACAACAACATATACTTCAAGTGGCCAACCTCAGAGGCAGGTTCTCCAGAAGTCTTTAGGCTGGCACATCTCCATATTTGTGCAATATTTACCCTGTCCCTTACTTTTGGAAACTCCTCTACCACCTCCAAGATTGTGAACTCGCAATCATGTTCCATTCCTGATATGTATTCACAGATTTTCTAACTCTTCTTCTTTTATTTTGTCTTACTTGGGGCAAAGATAGTGTCAAGGTATTGTTGTGAATGAGAGTAGGAAGATTTTGTGTAGCACATATTTGCATACACATTTGATTCATTTTCCTATTTTACATTCAAAATACTGAATCCCTGACACTAACCCATACCCTACTAGACTCTGACCACTAATCCTAATATGGTGGAGAGAAATAATGCAAACAGAATTGAAATACAAACAGTTCAGAGGAGGCATGGTGTATAGTTGGATTTGCCTTTTGCATGATAAAGTGTAGGTGTTATAAATCTAGTCAATTTTTAATTAAAATATTTCACCATGGGTTTTTGTAGTTAACAAATACGTGAATTCCTGTCTCCCTTTCTCTGTAGCCTATTCAGCACATGTATTTTTATATGCACATATAGAATCCTACCTGGTATCACACGTACATTTTTGTGACCTGGCTGACTTGGAGATACAAATTGTGAGAAAAGATCACTCCTCCTAAACGCTGTTGGAACTGAAAATTCAACCTATATGTGAGCTTCCTAGGAGAACAACATTGTACATAAATCCATGCTCAGTACAATAAATAATTTTGCATCTGTGGATGTTATATATTTCATGATGAATATTGATTGGCTTATATATTGGTACTTTTTAATATCTCTGTGTGTGTTTTGGGTATATATATATATATATATATATATATATATATATATATACTCTCAAGATTTTTCAAAATATGAAATATATGTGTCTTATATACACTACCGAAATTCATTCATGTTCATGTATGTGGATTTATAATAAAAATTTCACAAGATTATTCTCAGAAATATTCATTCACCTGAACTACATATTTGTTTCCTAGTACTTAAAACTAACTTCAGTGAATGGTGCATACAAATCCTAATATTTCTACAGTAATTGACCCAGTTTAACATCAATGCAATTAGATTCCTATGGGACATAGTGTGTATTTTGATGTTCATTTTTATTCAACACTGGTTCGTTAATATTTCTTCAGTTTATGCACATCATAGGATATATATTTCATCCACAAATTCACAAATTTATAGGCATTTGTTTCACTTTCAATCACTTCCTGCTTCAGAACACATGTATTCCTCCAGGTTTCTTGACTGGTCTTTTAATGAGACTTCTTTCCAAACACATTATTTTCGATTTCCATAATCACGTTTGAAGCAAATCTCACACAGTCTTTATAATAAAACATAACGCAATTATTCAATTAGATGTGTAACTGGTTGGAATGAATGATTGTATATCAATATAAGTTTTTGTGTATATTTTCACATATCAATTCAATCCATTATTTAAAGTGGAAACAGTTATATTATTTATTCACAGTATTGTCAATTCATGCATTAATTCTATATTCATAGACACAGGGTACAAATCTTTGTACCGCCAATAATAATTTATAGATCTTCAAAATATTGCTCCCAGAAATGGTATAAGAAATACTTATGTCACCCGATCTACATATACATTTTATCATAGTAATATTCGAGACACAAAATGCAAAGGTCAAACTTATGATTGTACCAAAGCCTAAATTGAAAGTGAGCATGGATTACTAAAAACATCCATGTCCATGTTGCCTAATGTTCTCAAATGTCAATCCTAGTTGTGACAACATATTTTTTCTTCCTAAGATTATATATTCAAACTCAACCCTGTTGAAAATATCTAATCCTATCACTCACTTTATACTTTTCCTGATTTCTTAATGTCTCTATTGATATCGGCCTTCAAACATATTTTCCCCAGTTCATCATTGTGACTGACTCTTCACATGTGCTCACATTTAAATTCACTCTCTATCCGAAACCCTATTGCTAGAGAACTTTTTGTCCAAAACCTATACTCACTCTTCTTTCTGAAACTGAGTATCTTTCTAGTAATTCCAACTATCCGTTTTTGACTAGAAGTTCTCTTAAACATTCCATCATCCAACGTACAAGGTCCTATGCCATTATACATCGATTTATCTGAGACATCTCTGCAGAAAATAATTCAAATCTACGTATCCCAATCAAGGGCCGAATGCCCTTCTGGGCTTCAAATCTTACCTACATTTCTGTTTTCATACTAATATTTCACGTATATTTTCTTGTAAATATTGCAGGTTCCCAAACATTCCTGCAGAATGATTCCTAACTCATATCGAACATGTTATTAATCCTAACCATACACTGTTCCCTCAATCTAACTTTACAGAAGATTAGGGACAGAGTTGGTCTTTCAATACAGGAATGTAGCAGATCTTCCACCTGCTAAGATCCTCAAAGGTCCATACAGAAATGATCCCTGGAGAAGATGTAGGCAGCTATGAAGGACGTGAGAGAGAAAAAGTCATCTCCATGTAATGGCTCACCGCTGGCTCCTAATAACCTCACAGAGTTGGCCAAGGAGTCCAGATCTGAGACAGGACAGGCCATTTCTGGGAACATAGTATGGCCCACCAGTCAGAGGACACTCCGGATAGTCACAGACCTACTTGGGGGAAGGAGGTGCCTTTGTGGGTTGGGTGTGAGTTTGTGGTCTTTTCTCATTTTCTGAGAATAGGTAGAAAAGGTAGTTTGTTCATTTTGGAGTGGATGGTTTCTAGAAAGTCGTTTGACAAAGAGTGTGTTTCTATGTCTGGGTATCCCAATGTGTTCGTGGATGAAGACATTAGAAAGAGCATGCATCAATGGATGTGTTCTGTCTAGTAGAAAGCTTCCCAGCATTCATCCTTCCCAATTTATAGATGGACTTGGCTTGCCTTCTGGATGGGCAACACCTACTGTCTTCCTAAGTTCCTGTTTTCTGCCTGAATTCTGGCCACTAACCATAATAGGCTCATGGTTATGTGTCCAAGATATGTACCACCTCCAAGCTCTGGGACATGGCCATGTACAGGATAGCTGAAAGGAATTGGAGCATCTCAGAAAACTCAGATATCAATGTGACCAGTAAAGTCTCTGTGGAGAAACCCTGCTTTGGGCCTTTTGCATACCTATTCTTCTGTTGCACTGAATAACAGGAAGGTCTTTGATTAGGCCACACCTTTGTGAAGCCTGAAGAAAACAGTTTTCAAATGGAAATGAATGGGCATCACCTGGGGCTCTTTGATTAATTGTTTGGAAAGGGATGTGTCTGAATTGGCCACTTGGCCCTGTGTGAGGCTGTGGCTTAGATACTTAGCACCTAATGGACCTAAAGAAACATCCCATGTGTGCACCCAAATCCAAAATGTCCAAAAAGCATTCATTGTGGACTACGCCTCTCGCCTTCCTCTGTAAGGTTCCTGATCTCCATCAAGTGAGAATAGGGATCCTTTGCATCAAATGAGTACTTCAAAGCCCTGCAGAGTCTAGCCCATTGGTGCTTGTGATTACGCATGACTCCAGTTCACATAAAGAATCTAAATCCCACAGTCAGTAAGCCTCAAATTGGAATTGTGGAGCAGTATTAAAGGCAGGGCTCTATGATCATTCCGTGTTCAAAGGAAGGGTGTCCAGGAAACCCTGACTTGTGACAAATGAGGTGCGAGGGTGCTTATTTTGAACACTGTGTTGGTCTGTGCCCCTCATGGAAACCTCCAGCCAGAGGTTATTATTAGTGTCTATATGGAAGAAGATGAGTGCCATGTGGGAGTCTTTTGTTTTTAATTGTGGTCATTTGTGTGGCGGTTGGAAGAGATATCTGGTTCCTCCTGGGCTTGAACTCTGGTGTGATTTCCCTTAGAGACTGAGTTGTGGAACTGTTTTCAGAGAAGTATTGCCATGAACTGTGTTGGGATTTTAGGAGGCCACACATGAGATTCGCCCTTGGAAACTGAGATCTATGCCCAGGGTGGCTTTCCACAGAGCACAAGTAATCTCAGCCAGGATATCACAAGATTTTATTATTAAAGACTTGGCAGCCATAGTTGAGAGTCAAAACACACATGGAGCTCACATTGTAGACCTCAATGAGCCTGGCTTCATCTGACCTTTTGGCCACACTTTGGGAAGCTTTGCCTGTGATAGTTCTCCATTTCTTTTGTTCAAATGAGTTTCCTCGCCATTTAATGGTTCCTGAATGATTGGAAACCCACAGTGCCTCCAACTTCATCCTTAAAAAATAGCTAGATAAATACCACCAAATTTTTGAAATTCCCTTGACCAGGTGGCACTGGAGAACCTTTGGATTCCTGTTGCTGATCATGAGTATACCAGACAGTGCGTTGATTGACTTGGTTTCATGAAAATGGTGTAGAACAGAGATGCCAGTAAGTTGGAGCCTGCTGAGTAGTTGGCCTAGAGCAGTGGTGGGGAGGTGTCTGATATAACATTTGTGGTGAGGCCATGTTTATCTGCCATTGGCTTCCAAATGGCTTGTGACTGACATTGTGCATCCAGCAGACCCTTGTATGTAAAAGCATCTTGTTATATGGAGAGGTTTCAGGGCAATGTTCAGAATCAGGTTGCTATGGTCAATGGGGCAAGCTCTGTGGGAAAGAAGCTTGCTTGGTGCATTCTCCTGCAGACCCTGACCCACCACATGTGACAGAATTCCCTCCAGCACTTTGTCCCAGTGGAACTCCTTGTATTCCAAGAAACAAATACCAAACTTCCAGTGCAGCAGCAAGAAACACCAAAAAAGTGGAGGATGAAAAAACGGCTTTACAGTAAACACGAGGAGACACTTAGCGCGCAGTGGCTACAGTTTACTTACAAAGAGAAAATTCAGCACTGCTGCCTCATGTTCATTGGGAAATAAGAAACAATGTCCTCCAGGTCACATAGATGCAGACCCAGTTATGATGGTCTAACTAGAAGGGAAGCTAAATCTCTGACAACAACATATATTTCAAGTGCCCAAACTCAGAGGCAGTTTCTCAAAAGTCTTTAGGCCAGCAGAGCTCCATGTTTGTGCAGTGTTTACCCTGTCCCTTACTTTTGGAAACTCCTATACCACCTCCAAGGATATGAACTCCTGAGCATATTCCATTCCAGATATGTATTCACAGATTTTTGTAACTCATCTCCTGTAATTGTGTCTTACTTTAAGCGAAGGTGATGTCAAGGCATTGTTCTGGATGAGAGTGGGAAGATTTTTTTGTAGCACATATTTGCATAAATATTGAATTTACTTTTCTATTTTCAATTCAAAATACTGAATCCCTGAAACTAACCCATAACCTACTAGACTCTGACTACTAATCCTAATATGATGGAGTAAAATAACCCACACAGAATAGAAATACAACCAGTTCAGAAGAGGCATGGTGTATAGTTGTACTTTCCTTTTGCATGATAAAGGGTTGGTGTTATAAATCTTGTCAATTTGTAGTTAAAATAGTCCTCTATGTGTTTTTAAAGTTAACAAATATGTGAATTCCTGTCTCCCTTTCTCTGTAGCCTATTCAGCACATGCATTTTCATATGCACATATAGAATACTACATGGTATCACACGTACATATTTGTGAGGTAACTGACTTTGCAAATACAAATTGTTAGAAGAAAACACTTCTTCTAAATGCTGTTGGAACTGAAAATTCAACCTATAGGTGAGCTTCCTAGTTGAACAACATAAATCCATATTTAGTAAAATCAATATTTTGGGATCTGTGGATGATATATATTTCATGGTGAATTTCAATTGGCATACATAATGCTACTTTGTAATGTCTGTATTTAGGTGTGTATGTGTGTGTGTGTGTGTGTGTGTGTATTATATATATATATATATATATATATATATATATATATATATATATATTCACTCTGCTGATTATTCAAAATATAAAATATATGTGTCTTATTATACACTAACTAAATTCATTCATATTCATGTATTTGGATTTATAATCAACGTTTGAGAAGATTATTCTCAGAAATATTCATCCACCTGAAATACATGTTTGTTTCCTAGTACTGAAAACTAACTTCAGGGGATCATATTATGGTGGTGATGGGAGTTCATTACCCCCGTGTACCGCCTCACATTGCAGGAGAAGGACAAGTTAGAACGGCTAAAATCTATCTTGTTAGAAATTTCCAGGAAAATTGGTGTGCTCCAAAACCTACAGGAAGGATTTCCATTGCACAAGAACCAGCTACGGGGGCTCAAACGCCAGCGATTTGTCCTCACGGAGGGTCACGCTGCTTATTCAGCAAATCACCCCACGGCTAGTGTCTGCAATGCGCGCTGGGAAACGACGAGAGAGCAACGCAAAGATATAGCCCTGTGGATTATGCGGGCTCCTGCCAGCTGTGCAATCACTGTGCTCAGTGTTGAGTTGTGGGTTTGAAACGGGGGAAGGAAGCGGTCCAATTCGGTTTTCCACACCGGTGAGACCACAGAGGAAGATAGCGGTCACCATCTTGGAGAGCTGACGTCACCATCCCTGTTTTCGACACATCACAGCTCATTCAGATACAGAATAGGTAATTTCAGGCTGCCATTCGCCTTCATCTTGCAGACAAATTACTCAGGGTCAGTGCTGAAGAACCCACGAAAATTGCTTCTTGGATCCTGCTCCTATCAGAACATACACCGAGCCCGGAGCGGCTGAATTCCGGGTCCCGGAACTGCTCTGGCCCAGGGCTAAAGAACCTGCAGAAACTGTTTCTTGGTCTGGGTCCTGCTGAATACTGTAAAGGTAAATGCCAACTGAGCCTTCATAGACAGTGGCAACAGGATTGAGACGGGGCTTGTGAGGGCCGGTCAGGACTCACTCGTTGCTTTGGTCACCCGGCAAAGGGAAAGAAATGCTGCCATTCACATGGGATACCAACATGGCAGAGATCTGATGTGATCACAAAGCGGTGGAGGAGATAACTTCATCTATACCAGCGGCAAGAGAAATAGTTGGTCTCCTGGTAAAAAAAGTGAGTCACAAACATCCGAGTCTCTCTCACTTAGTCATCAAGCCAGAGGTGCAGAGCAGAGCTGCCGCCTGTGCCTGGAACAGGCCCAGCGACCCACCAGCATGGTAGTCACGTCACCCCAATTGGAGTAGGGGCAGAGCACACCCATGCGTGCAAGGTAGGCAGACGTACGACCGACCGGCAGAACAGGCCCAGGGGCCAGTCAGAATGGTAGACAGAACACCCCAATTGGAGGAGCATCACAGCCGCCAACCGCACCTGCAATGGAGACTTTTCCACTATACAAGAGCAATATAAATATATAGGCGGAGAATTTCAAAAACACAACAGTTTCACCAAGCAGAAAGAAACGCAAGCTGTATGAAAAGACAAGAAAAGAAAGGACCACAAGCAATGCAGGTCAACTCAACTTTAGAAGAGGTAATAGATGCAGCATATGGAATGTCAGATAAAGAATTCAGGATATACATGCTTCATGTGATCTGGAATCTCAAGGAAGACATTAGACAGCAAAAATCAGACAATGAAAGATCACTTCGACAATGAATTACATAAAAAAATCCAAGTAGCAAAGATCAACTATACAGTGAGACAGAGGTTATAAAAAACAAACAAACTGAAATCTTAGAAATGCAGGAAGTAATGAACCATCTTAAAAACTCAATTGAGAATACTACCATTAGAGCAGATTACTTAGAAGATAGAACATCAGACAATGAAGACAAAGTATTTCAACTCAAAAAGAACATATACAGCTCAGCAAGACTGTTAAGAAACAATGAGCAAAAGTGCAAGAAATATGGGATAACATAAAGAGACCAAACATAAGAGTCATTGGGATACAGGAAAGTATAGAGGTCCAAACCAAAGGAGTGAGCAATCTATTCAATGAAATAATAGGAGAAAAATTCCTAGACTTGAAGAATGAGACAAAATCCCAAATCCTAAAAGTCTACAGGACGCCGGACGTGCAATATCATAAGAGATCCACACCTAGACACATGATAATGAATATACCCAACATACAGAATAAGGAGAGAATTTTAAAAGCTACAAGAGAAAGGAAGCAGATTATAGTTAGTGGTAAACCAACCAGGATAACAGCTGATCTTTCAACACAGACTCTGAAAGCTAGAAGATCGTTTAATAACATATTTCAAACACTGAAAGAAAATGGGTTCCAACCAATAATCATGTATCCAGTGAAATTAAGCTTCAGATGGAAGATGAAATTAAAACCTTCCACAATAAACAAAAGTGAAAAGAATTTGCAGCTAGAAAACCATCTCTTCAAAACATCCTCGGCAAAACATTACAGGAAGTGGTAATGGAAAATATCAATGAAAACCAACAGTGGAAGGTAGGACATTAAAGGGGGGAAAATAATCAAAGAGGAAATCAAACTATGTTTAGTAACATAAATAAACAAATATGGCTGGAAGAACAACCCATATCTAAATAATAACCAAAAATCTTAATGGCTTAAACTCACCAATTAAGAGACACAGGCTAGTAGAATGGATCACAAAACAAGAACCAACAAAATGCTGCCTACAGGAGACGCATTTTACAGGAAAAGACATACATAGACTCAAGGCGATACTTGGAAAAATCATATCACTCTTATGAACGTTGGAAACAAGCATGAGTGTCCATACTCATATCAAATAAAATAGATTTCAAGCCAAAGTTAATCAAAAGGGATAAAGAAGGACACTACATACTACTCAAGAAAACCATACGCCAACAAGACGTAACAATCATAAATATATATGCCCCAAACAATGGTGCAGCTTTGTTCATCAAACAAACTCTTCTCAATTTCAAGAGTCTAATAGACCACAATACAGTAATCATGAGAGACATGAACACACCTCTCTCACCACTGGACAGATCTTCCAAACAAAAGTTGAATAAGAAAACTATAGAACTCAATAACACAATTAATAACCTAGACTTAATTGACATATATAGAATGTACAACCCATCATCAAGAAGTTACACTTTTTTCTCAGCAGAACATGGATCCTTCTCAAAAATACATCATATATTATGTCATAGGGCAACTCTTAGACAATAAAAAGGAGTAGAGATAATACCATGCATTTTATCTGATCATAATGGAATGAAACTAAAAATCAATGATATAAGAAGGAAGGAAAAATCATTCATCACTTGGAGAATGAACAATAGGTTTCTGAATGATCAATGGGTTACTGAAGACATCAAAGAGGAAATTAAAAAATTCTTAGAGGTAAATGAAAACACAGACACAATATATCGGAATCTATGAGACACATTGAAAGCAGTTCTACGAGGAAAATTCATTGCTTGGAGTTCATTC